>NC_092862.1:88183435-88202272 GCF_032062135.1 Pyxicephalus adspersus | reverse complement strand
TAGTTATTCATATCCTACAATAATTATAAATAAATAAATAAATATATATATATATACACACACACACATATACATATACATAAGAAGCAAACAAAAGAACGTGTGTGTGCTTGTGACTTTTGTGAGAAAATCTAGTCCGATGGCTTCGCGCGCAGTCAGTCGCGAGATAGTCCCGGGATTTACCCGCGAGCAGCTCCTCCGATCAAGCATCGTAAGCTTTTATATAGGCGCCTATGTAGAGGAGTTGAACTCGGGTAACTCTTGCCTAACAGGAAAGAAATAAGTGATTTAAAAATATGCTTTTTCTTAGCGCACATAAATGTTTTAAACATTTCAACAGCGCAAACATTTTTTTTTAGGGCTAAGGGTAAAATGTGTGCCATTAGAAAGAATGATTTTTTAGGGGAACAGTGACTTTTCATGCAAGCTTGCCAGTGTAAAGCTGCTGGTGATGTGCGGCTCTGGCCGCGAGCTCATCCAGTTGCTGAATTGCGCGACGGCTTCTGATTTCAGATTGCGAAAACCGATGCGCGAGCGACCTTCTTGATGAATCAGGGCCAATGAGTTATCAGACTGGGGAGGACAGGGAGTAGTGCCAACAAAGAGAGAGCAGGGTGAATAATTCATTTTTACAGATAATTGGGAACCATATGCGTACAATAAACAATGTGGCATACTGAAGTCCAAGAGGAGCAGTCCAGTAATATGGGTTCAAGTGAGGCTTGTAAACTTGAGTTCCAGGAGTGGGGGATGATGATTCAGTCAAAGAGATGGTTTGATAAAATACCAGTTCAGAATGACAGCAGCAGAGGATGTGTTGGAGTCCAGATGGATAAATCCGTCCAGGCAGGAGATGGGAGCGGCAGAGTAAAATACCGTGTTTCCCCGAAAATAAGACACTGTCTTATATTTTTTTGGGCTTCCAAAAACACACTAGGTCTTATATTCAGGGTAGGTCTTATATACTAATTTATGTTTGCTTTTATTTTTTCTTTTTCTACTAGGTCTTTTTTTCGGGGTAGGTCTTATATTAGGGCAGGTTGGGGGAAAAGTGCTAGGTCTTATTTTCGGGGTAGGTCTTACTTTCGGGGAAACACGGTAGTATGTCCAAATCTGTGTCAATTCACTGGAATATATCCCATTGCACTTTTGGCACTTAACATTTGGGCATGTGACCAGGGTCCCAACGTGACCTTGCCTGTTGTTTAAAAAGAAGTGCTTTGGTCCCTGATTATGGATGGACTGATCAGAGTATAAGGAATTTGGGATATCAATTGAACCTGGGGAGGGGAGGGGTTGGCAGGGCAATAAATATCAATGTGCACTCAGCACTCAGAACTAAGGGATAGTGAACAGATAAATCTATGAGGAGATTAAAGTTGGTGCAATAAATTCATCTACAATGGGAGATGTACCATATACAATCAGATGAGGGTTGCAGAGGAAAACAATTGCATACACAGGGCTGAGATTTTGGCAGAATGGGAGACATACCATATACAATCAGATGAGGGTTGCAGGGGATAACAATTGCATACACAGGGCTGAGATTTGGCAGAATGGGAGACGTACCATATACAATATCAGATGAGGGTTGCAGGGGAAAACAATTGCATACACAGGGCTGAGATTTGGCAGAATGGGAGACGTACCTGTAGAAGGAGAGATAAATGAACATTAGTTGCAGGCAGATGAAGAAGGTGAATTCATCAGTGATGTTAGTGGAGGAAGGAGATGGTCTTGTCATTAGGTCTTGTCATTTAGGTCACAAGTGATGAATTATCTCCACTCTGGGACACCAGTTTAACATACCTAGTTAGCCTAGTCATTCGCTATAGCAGACCTCACTTTAATTGAAATAACAGTAAACACCATTTACAGTATTCATTGTGTATAGGAGGATGCCTATCTATGGATGTCCTATTTTCTGCTGCATGTTCCCCTGTCCCATAGGATAATTCTACTTTAGGAATGCGTACTACCAGCTGATTGGGTGTGTACTACCGTATGACATTACAATCAGCTGTTTCGGCTAAGTCTGTGCACACTGTTCTAACCAAAAAAAACTACCTGCGAAAAATAACTACCAGGGGGCGTGTACAATGATTTCATTGTTCAGAAAGTTTCACTTTCAGTTTGAGTATGAATGCAGCATGTCACGTACTGCAGCCTTACATCAGCCTTATATCTCTCTTACATCAGCCTTACATCTCTCCCAGTAGAAACCTCAATATCTCCTGAATAGTATGTCCTATTTTCAGGGTATACAGGGGACTCTAATAGCTATCAGTACCCCAAATTTCATCTCCCCTCCTTTAATAACTTCCAAGATATGGGGGTATAATTATAAAAAGTAGTGAAAATTGAACATCAGGGTTGCTGTTTAAAAATTTAGTGTGTCTAGAATACCGAAATTAAACATACAAATTAGGGACCCCCAGAGCCTCTTATATGACAAGAAGGTGCGAACCCCAAATTTATACCACCTGTCACAAAGCTAGAAAAGTCATACTACACTACCCTGTCCACTTCCATACTTTGAACCCTAATTACTTTTGAACAGGGAGAAGTACAAACCAAAAATTGAAGATGCAAGCGGGGAATACCTGTGGCTAACCCCCCCCTAAAATTTCATTGTTAGGCCATTGTCAGAACACGATCTCCACCCATAAAAAAAACTACCCTGTTACACATTGGTGGAGGCTTCTAGCACCTGAACCCCAATTTCTCTGGAAGGGGTGGTCAGGTGAACAAAATTAGAGGTGCAAGTGGGGGACACCTGTAGATAATACCCCCCAAAATTTTATCAATATGCCATCGCCAGAACATCAAAAACTCTGCCCATAAAAAAAAAAAAAATACCCTGTTACACATTGCTGGAGGCTTCTAGCACCTGAACCATAATTTCCCAGGAACAGGGGGAAATTGTAGTTTTTTTTGTTAGGACATACACATCCATCTTTTTCAATGGGAAAAAGACCAAAGGGAACCCCCCCCTCACCTTGTACTGTGAAGTAATCCCAGCCTTCATACAACAGCAGCAGCAGCAGCATGAGAGCTGTGTCTGTGTTCGTACTGCTGTCATTACCCCACCAATGTATAAACCTTCATATTTCCCACACAGATTGTTGAAGAAGCTTGAAATTTTCAGGGTACACAGGCGACCCCATTAAATTTAATTTTAGCCCCCTGAACATCAGTTGTCAGATACAGGGTCTCAAACATAAAAACCTAATAAGAATCAGGGATCTTTTCTCATTAAAGTGGAACTAAAGTAAAAAATATTAATTAAAAAAAATATTTTGCACAGATCCGTGTCATATGCTGCTGTATTTGTAAAAAAAAAAATTGCCGATATTACTGCGCATGTGTCTTTCTTTTTTCAATGACAGTAAAGTCTCTTCAGCGCATGCCCACTCTCTGAGCTCAAGTCTCCTGGGATTCCTGACATGCGTATCCCAGGAGGCTCTGTGCTTCAGCCTTTAGCACTGCGGCAGTAATAAAACAGAAGAGGATGGGCTTTGCCTTTTTGCGTTTAAAAAAAAAACGGCGCTGCAGTTACCCCATCCTCATGCCATGGAGCCCACGGGAGATGCTCGGTACTGCTCACTGCCACCTGGAGTCAAATCTGCAGACACTGGTGGGAAGGACTGAGCAGCTGGCAGGGTGCCTGGTACACATAGCTGGAAACTTACCTTACCTGAAACAGAGGGATAATGCCAACTGAAAACGTGGAAGCCAGTGGGAAACACTTTTTGTTCACACCCCCCCCCCCCCTGATTAAAATTTTATGCCCATCATATCATGCTACCCTGTCACACATACAGTAGCTATCCCCTTACTCTTTAGGAGCCACAATTTCTCTAACATCTTGCTATAGTTGGAGCTTTTATTGACATGTTTTAGAACAATCAAATGTGCCTATTCTAAATTTTTAAGGTAGTGCATGAGTTTATAACAGTAAAATGAATAACAGAATTAAAGAGAAACAACTTTCTACCTTACTATTTAACCTCCCTAGCGGTTCATTTCTTTCTGGATTTATATGTTAAAAAGCGGTACATTTTTTCATGAAAAATTTTTTACATTGTAGGCCTGTAATTCTTAGGCATAACTCACCAGAATATGTCCAAACAAGAATCTGAGTAAAATAAAGTTTGAAACAAAATCATGTCATAATAATATTAGTTAAATTTAAGAATAAACTTTAAATAAAAAACACAAAAATCTGAGGTTTTTATTATTTTTCTCATAAACTAATAAACATCCCGGGTGTGATATATTTTGAAACAAGGGACAGCACAGAGTCCAACATCACAAACCGGGCAGTAGAACCGGGTTTCCTTTCTTAGTTTTCTCCCGGTGTCATCACGCTTAGCGCAACACACCATGCACATCCTCGTTGGCGCTTCTTTTCTTGCCCTTGGTGGTATGTGGTTCATAAAGTGTTGACCAGTCAGGCGTTCTAGGTTCACCACCCTGGTAGCATGGCGTCAAACTATCCGTTTCTGCTCTTTGATGTTTTAGACATATGGCCTCACAAATTTGCCAGATAAAATCATGGTGAAGAACAGGCCTGTCATTCTTTGCTTTGAAAAGAATGAAAGCATTCCAAAGACATTGTTCTACCAGATGCCTAAATGTCTTTCCCTCCTCTTGTTCTAGCCATAGCAGTGGCGGCGTTGTGTACAGTGCTCAAAAGGCACACATCTTTTTTGTCATGCCATCGCAGGGCCATCATTTTTCCTTTTTGCCAGGCAACTATTTATCCAGTTTTCAGCTTTTGTTTGCTAAACATGGGTGGCATTTCTCGACGATTAGCTCTAACGGTGCCAGTATGCATCAGTTTTATGCTTTATCAGGAACTCAAATAATTCAGGGGAGCTGTAAAAATTATCGGTGGTAACACAATATCCTTGATTCAGCAATGGCTCCATTGGTGAAAGAACTCCACGCCACTCCATTGCTGCTTAATCTGGGGCTAAATTTTGTGCCTCTCCCAGTGTAAATGAAGGTGTTCCATATGTACCCTGTTGCTGATTCACACAGCATGAAAGACTTGACTCCAAATCTTAGATGCAATATATTGGATCCAGCTGAGCCTCCCCTTGTAGGCCATTAGACTTTCGTCTATGCTTACTTCTCTTTGGGGGACATAGCTGTCTCTGAAGTTCTCCAACAACATCTGATACAACTCCCAGATTTTTTTGAGCTTGGGCGCAGAATGTGTGGTCTCATCAAATGTTTCATTATTTGAAAAATGTAGAAACTTCATTATTAAGCAAAAACGGTACTCAGACATGACTGTTCCAAAAAAAGGGGTAGCGATCAGCCTATTAGTGGACCAATACCACTTCTGCAGGGGCTTCCCCACCACTCCCTGCAGAATATTTAGGCCCAGAAACAGCCAAATGTCCTTTTAAGTGACAGGTTCCCATTTTCTGGTCCTGGAATACCTGCTGGATGTGGCAGCTAACTGTTGCTCGGCGTACCTGTTGGTTTCCTCAACAATTTTTTGTATGGCTTTGTCATTCAGAAATAGCTCCAGGTACGCCAGGGGTTGTGCTCCACCTCTACTTTCAGACCAGGCTTCCCAGTGAATGGGAATCTTGGGGGCACCGGCTGAGGCTGACTGATATCAATAGAGCACCAGATGCGGATGTCACTAACCTCAGTGTCCGAATCGCTGTCACTTTCTGTGTCTAATGACAGGTTTCCAGGGTAATCACTGTCACTTGACTTTTCTTGCGATTCCAAGTCGCTCTCGCTGTCTGCAAGTTGTTCATATGCAGCTTGACTTGAGAGGCGCCTTTTGGATGCCATGGCAGAGGTCAGGAGGTCAGGGCTGGCAGCAGGCAAAAACGTCAGAATCCAGGCAGAGGTCAGGGCAGGCGGCAGGCAGAGATGTCAGAATCCATGCAGAGGTCAGGGCAGGCGGCAGGCAGAGAAATGGTCAAAAGATCAGGCAGAGGTCAGTAATCAAATGTATTGGCAGTGCACTGTAATAGTGTATCTCTCACCCCAATGGTCAGAAAGATACTGGCTACTTTGTATTGGATTCAATACATTTATTTGTATTGAATCCAAAACAAAAAAATTAAATTTCCCGCTGGCCACGCCCATGGGCACCCGCACGGACGTCACCAGGAACTCCTCTGGTGACTCATCAAGACAGAGACGCTATTGCAGGGGGAAGACAGGAAGAAAGGAGCCTGCAGGAAGATGCGATCGCTAAAGCACGAAGATGCGATCGCTAAAGCAGAACGGAGGAGGACTCCGGCGGATAAGGTAAGACTTCATTTATCATTTATTTATCGCTGCTTTACCTACCCCGAGTGTGACTCGGGGTTACCACTTTAAAAGTCTAAAAGTTTTTTCTGCACTGTAAGAAAATTTTCCTGTTTCCCTTATCCCTTTTCTTGAATGTCAGTATCTCCACTAAGTCTCTATTAGCTTAATCATCACACAGATCTTAAATAACAAGATATTTATTAACAATGAACACAGAATTAATCAACA
This sequence comes from Pyxicephalus adspersus, assembly GCF_032062135.1. NCBI lineage: Eukaryota > Metazoa > Chordata > Amphibia > Anura > Pyxicephalidae > Pyxicephalus > Pyxicephalus adspersus. The sequence goes on along the minus strand of NC_092862.1, from coordinate 88,195,753 downwards.
ATTATTCCAGTTAAGCTAAACAATAATCATATATAGACAAAGTAAATGATACGTTACGCAAAGAGTCCGTCCTCTGTACCCTGTACCTTTGGAAGAGAAAAAGAGAGAGATTTGGGGCAGTTGCCCCTTTTTATACACCTCCAGGACCCCCGTCCACATCCAGTCACACCCATACATCCACCCCTTACTCAGGTGTCCTCCCACTTCTGGAAAAGCCCTGCTCCCAGGTGTCCGCTGATATTCTCCAGTAGGTGGTGCTGCTGTATTGAGGGCAAGTCCTTTGAGTTGGTCCTGGCTTTCTTGATGTCATCCTTCCCTTGATGTTTACACACCTGCCAGGATATTCTTGCTCACAGAAGTGTTATCTCAACCTCCCACTGTCATTCCCAGAGGCTTTTCAGAGTCAACCCCCAACAGGTTCCACCAACAGCCAGTTTGCAAATGAGTGCTTATTTCATGCCACCCATGTTGCGCATGATACACCGAGTCACACTCGGAGTTACCGCTAGGGAGGTTAAACAAAAAAATCTGTACATTTTGTGTAGTATACAGTTAACCTTTTTTGAGGAACCCATTATCATAAATAACTTCTATGAAAGGATTTTGTCAAGTCTTAGGAAACAATTGTAATTATCATGAATTCTTAATTATAAAAAAAGATTTAGGATATCTGATTAACCCCCCTAGCGTTCTAATTCTGTCCCTATTTCCATGCAAAAAGCGTTACATTTTTTTTGCATGGAAATTTATTTTTCATTGTAGGCTATAATTCTTAGGCATAACTCACCGAAAGATGTCCAATATTGAATAAATTTAAAAATAAACTTTAAATAAAAAAAACACAAACATCTGTTAAAGACAGCACAGCAGAGGACGCATGGAACGCTTCATCTCGGGCTCACAGTCCTCAAGAAGATCCCAGCAGAAGCAGGCAGGGAAGAAGAATACACAGGCCAAGATGGCCGACGCCATGCGGGATCATGCAGATAAGTCTTCCAGTCCAGGTACGACAGAGTCCTCTGTGCATTCCTGTACTGCATTAGATTATACCAAGCTGGCCATGGAGGTCTCTTAGCATCTTAGGCCTACTCTAATACAGGATATTAAAGAGGCATTACAACAGTATTTACAGCCAATACCAGAAATTGTCACTAAACATGCAGAAGAGCGGCAAAGTATGCAACAACGTATTGGCGATTTGGAAGATGATTTATTGTCCACCCGTACACAACAGCAGCAGATGAGTGATCAGTACTTGCAATTGAAGGAAAAAGTTATAGATAGGGAAAATAGAGCACGCCGCAATAATTTGCTTATCATTAGTGATCCTGAGTCATATAAGCCTTCTGAATTGGAGAAGCTTTGTTCCATCACCCTTCCTAAATCCTTGGGGCTTAAAGCACCAATGAAGATAGAGAGGGCCCATAGCTTGGGAACCCCCCCCCCCCAGTGTAATAAACCTTTCGCTCTTCCTATAATAGTGCAATATCACCACTTCACAGATAATATGTCTTTATTAAAGGCATACCGGGGACATGACCATTTTTACATTGATGACACTAGAATCTTGCTATTTTCTGATTATTCCATGGAGACCACCAAGCAGCGACGGGCCTTCTCTCCCCTGTGCAAACAACTTATTGGGAAAGGATTTCGCTTTGCCTTAATGTACCGTGCAGTACTCAAAGTAATCCTCCCTGACAAGGAACCACAACTCTTTAAAGGCCTCTTGGAGGCGGCGGACTTTATTAAAGCTCTGCCTGCTAATAATCCGTCTTCACCAGTCAGAGATCAATTGTCTAGAAATGATTCTGTGCACTCTTCCAGATCTTCTTCACCGCATTCTTAAACGCCCACAATATCTGTTACCAATACAAGCTACTACCTTTTCCTGCTGCCTATTTGTACAAGAGCCTAACCTTTTCTTTACAACATGGCATTTACAAGACTCTTCTTTTTTTTTTTTTGTTTGTTTTCTACCCACTGGATGGAGCCGGTGATCCATTATACTACAACACTGCATAAATGAGAGCTGGTGTGTTTTCCTCCAGTTTTCCCCCATTTTTTGTCCCCCTATTTTTGTATGCCATGCTTGTAGAAACCAGGAGAGCAGGGGGGGAGGATTCAGTGATTTAACATCATTTCTTATTGTATCCCACATTGGGGAAGAAGGAAGTTGATTACCTGTGATATGTTTTGGAACTTTTAGTTTGTTTTTGTTTGTGTTATTTTGGAATTCACAACCCCATTTATTTGTACCAGATGCTTTACTACCACTGGGTCACTTCAATCCAAGTTTTATATTGACCTTACAACTGAATGCAATTGCCTTTACCATGCTGCCGCTCGGCTGGGACGACAGTGTGGCGTTGTTTTTGTGCCTACAACATGCACTTAAAGGTCTTTTTTTATGTATGCCTCCTTAAGCCTACTACCTGGAATGTCAAGGGCCTTCAGTCTCCTGCTAAACACACAAAAGTTTTGAGGCACTTAAAGAAGATACAAACAGATATTGCCATCATACAAGAAACACATAATACCTTTTCCTTGTACCACTTAATGCGGAAAAACTGGGTGGGTGAAATCTGGGAGCCCCGGCGGTGGGGCGACGTGCTGGAGTTCTCATACTGCTGCATAAAAAATTACAGTATACCATAACTGCAAAGTCATGTGATGCCATGGATGGCAGATAGGTATCGCTTACCCTCCAATTCCCTGCTCATTTCCTTACTATAATGGCGGTCTGCGGTCCCAACTTGGACATTGCTGTTTTCTATAATAATTTGTTGAGTACCCTCCAATCACTTCCACACACCTCTCTTGTGGTGGCGGGAGATTTTAATGCCGTGTTGTCTACTATTGAATATAGACATCCACCACCTCCCAAGCAAGGAGTTTCTTCCAATAATGACAAGGCATACCAATCTTTTATGTTAGCAGAAGGATTAACTGAATTTTGGAGGCACCTTCACCCACTGGAGCTTGAATTTACGCACGTGTCGGCAGTTCATTCGACAATGTCGAGGATAGACGCCATCTTGGTCTCTGATGATTTACCGTGTAAAATTGATATCACTGAAATCCATCTGTTGGTAATATCTGATCATGCACCTGTCACCTCAGTTCTCACTGATGGCTTTCTACATAAGACAGACTTTGTGTGGAGGTTTCCCTCCTTTCTTGCCAAAGATGAATCTTTCCAACAAAATCTGATATATTGGTGGCAGGAATATGTTTCATAATGCTCAACACAAGTCTAACCCCGCAGTATTCTGGGATACAGCAAAAGAGGTACTAAGAGCCAACGTTATGGCCTATGTTACGCCCAAGAAGAAACAGACGTTGGCAAGATACTGTGAGGCCTGCTCTCAAGCACGCCAGGCCTACCTGGCCTTCAAGTCGTCTCTTACTGTTTCTGATAAGGAGCATTGGTTGGAAGCGAAAAGAGCTTGTGATTTCTGGATTAGACAGTATGATACCATGATTAGGTCCTATCGCTCTGCTGGATTTTTTAGATATGGAAATAAATCTGGTAGACTGCTGGCCAATCTAGCAAAGGGATACCGGACGCTGCCGCGCCTCAGCGCTATTTAGGATCCCCAAGGGGTCGTGCATAAAACACCCAGGGGTATTGCCTTAGTCTTTGCATCCAATTACACAAAATTATATGCTACCCAAGGGTGCAATGTGGCCCAAGGCCAAGCTTTTCTGGATAAGCTAAAGCTTCCACAGTTATCTGCGGAGGATTTGTATTTTCTTAACTCGCCTATTACAGAGGGGGAAACTCTGTTGGCCATTAAGCACTCATCTAACTTGAAAGCGTCAGGCCCTGGCGGCCTGCCCGCCGAATTCTATAAAATTTTGACCAACAGGGTTTCTACTCCTCTTGCCACATTGTATAACAGCATGCTCTCCCAGTCTACGTATCTAGACTCAGGACAACTAGCTTTTATAAAAGTACTTCCAAAAAAACAAAAGGATCCCTTGGATCTAGGATCATACCATCCAATCTCTCTATTGAACAAAGTTGTTAAATTGCTCTCTAAGATCCTGGCGGATCACCTAGCTAAGTTTCTCCCACAATTAGCCCTGCACAAGCCGGTTTCAATATAGGTAAATCTACTACGTATAATATACTGAAATTACTAGTAGTTCTTGAACACGATCGTTTGTCGGGTCTTACTCCTGCGTTGGCTGCCATTATGGCACTGGATGCAGAAAAAGCCTTTGATAGTGTGGAGTAGTCTTAGTTTAATTTAGCTCTGGCCAAGTTTGGATAGGGTGGGTATATAGCAAAATGTTTCCAATCTATGTATTCTAATCCTACTGCTCAGATTCAGGTGGCCAATCTCCGGTTTTTCCCTTGGGGAGGGGGACTCCTCAGGGTTGCCCCCTTTCCCCATTATTATTTATTTTGGCTATAGAGCCTCTGGCCAGGTCATTTTTTGATTGTAAAATCTATGAAGGTATAGAAAGAAAAGGTGGTCGTGTAAGTCTTGCAATGTTTGCGGATGATGTTCTGCTGTTTCTTAATGACCCGACTAGAGATCTTCCCTCCCTATCATTAACCAGATCTCTTATTTTGGCTCCTTCTCAGGATTTCAAATTAATTACAACAAAAGCGAGATCCTCTGTTTACATGGAACCCAGCCCCCAACCCTTTTTACTACTATAAATAACCTGGGTATAAAAATTGCAAACTCCTGTCTAACGTACTTGGGGATTCAAGTTTCCCGTAATGTCCAGGATATGTATAGACTAAACTATTCCTCCATTATGTCTAAAATCCTAGCTGAACTCGCTCAATGGAAATCTCTCCCATTGTCACTAATGGGTCGCTGCCACCTTGTTAAAATGATTCGTTTTGCCAGACTGCTCTACCCATTACAAACCTTACCATTCCTTCTACGTCACACTGATGGTAAAAAACTTCAGTCAGCATTTATTTCTTTTATATGGCAGGGAAAGACTCCTCGTATTGCCAGATCTAAATTAGTCTGTTCTAAAGATAATTTGGGAGTTAATTTCTTATGAGACATGTCAAGGATTGGTGGCACGGTACATCTCAATATACCGTTGTAAAATTAGACTTGTTTGGTTCAACCATGGTCACTACTGGGTCTTTTGAATACTCCTTTCCCATCTGTGTCACCTAATTTACGTAAAAATCTTTTGTCGAGGGATACCTTATTAGCATGGAGAGAAATAAAAAAGCTGTTTCATTGTTGTGTGGGTCCAACTGTTGACCCTTGACCCTGGGGAAAACAGGGCATGGTATGCAGAGGAGTGTTCTCTGCATACCATGCCCTGTTTTCCCTAGGGTCAAGTCTATAAGGCTTTTGAACTATGGAAATGTAGAGGCATAGCGGTCCTTGGCCATCTTTTGGATGAATCTCATACTCTTCTGCCCTTTGAGATATTGAGAATCAAATATGCTCTGCCTGTGCATCACTTCCTCCCTTATTTACAAGTTAAATCTACCTGTTTTGGATCTCAGGCTAGGCAATTAACTTTAGTACTACCAGGCTGGATCCCAAAACTTTTGGGAGAGTCTGTATCGAGACATTCCATATATCATAAATACTCTCTACTAAGAGACATTCCTACTGATGCAGCTTCTGTGCTTCCATTTGTGCGCCGTTGGGCGACTTTTCTTAATCTTCCACATTTAGAGACCCTTAAGTTATTAGAAGCCTCTTGGTCATGTATCCACAAAGTTAAAATTAGTAAACAGTGGCGGGAGATTCAATTCAAATTAATACATAATTATTTATGCTTATTATGCGTATTATGCTTTTAACATACCTTCCAACCCCCGCAGTCTGACACCTAGGTTGACAGCATGCCCCAAGTGTCACTTTGCTCTAGCTCTTTTGGAACATTTATTGAGAGACTGCCCTGTTATATCCAAATTTTGGTCTAAAGTTTTTGACTTCTCCTGTTTAGTAACTGGATACAATAGCCAAATCTCTCTACAATTGGCCTTATTTCATGGTAATGTGGGAGGGAACCCCCCCGGCTGCTATCCCTACACAACCATCGATGACCAAATTTGAACACCTTTGTTATCTAGCAGCCAAAAAATGTATCCTCAAGATGTGGCTTGAGTCTAAACCTCCAGGTCTTTCTCAGATGATACAATATCTTCAAGCTATAATGACGGTAGATAAAATTGAAGCTACTCAACATCGAGAGAAACACTCACAACAATTCTTTGGTACATGGATGCCTTATTTACGGCACACTCTTTCCCCAGCCCAGCTTCAAGACATTATAGAACTTTTTAGACACACCACTTGATATGACCTTAGGACCTTGGGTAATGTCTGAATCCTTAAATACAGTTCCTCCACTCTAATTTCATTATGTATGGATCAGAATTTTATTGTAAAGTGTCTATTCCTGCTTAACTCTTTTTTTTTTTGTTAAGGGGTTAGGTTTTCTGTTTAATACTTTGGTTTTGTTGGTTATTGTTAAAGATGTCTACTATACTCCAAGAAAATGGACAATTGAGGTGGGGCAGCGGTAGTTGACTGTGATTGGCCTGCTATGCTTTGTATTCATTTTTACTTTTTCGAACTGTCATATCTCATTGTAATGTTTACTTTTGGTTGTTAAAACTAACTGCTGCTAATAAAGACATATTAAAAAAAAAAATTAATTAATTAAAAAAATTGGATCCAATACAAAATTATTAGAATTTCCAGCCGATCCTCCCGCCGGCACCGACGCATGCACCGATGTCTCCAGGAAACCCTGGAGAACGTCCCTGATCAAAGATCAAAGCGAGAAGACGTGTTCCCAGGACCTGCGGGGACCAGCAGGATGACAAGGGATGACAACGGAGCAAGGCAAGTGGGTTTTTTAATGATTTTTAGCGACTCTGAGTGTGACTTACAGTTTCTTTCCCACGTGTTTCCCTTATATCACAGCACAAAAGCAAATCATCCACATACTGTAATAATCATGTACGACCTTTTTCTGGAATCTGTCCATTCAGTACCTCATGCAATATTTGGATTTACAAGGTGAATTTATTCCTCCATATGTAAGACGCATCCAACATCTTTATGTGTTCTCAAAAGCAAAAACATTAACTATCTGGGTGCAAAGGCACAGAAAAGAATGCATTAGTTAATCACAGAGAAACAAGCAGCAGTTGCAAGTATCTGACCCAACAGAGTATGAGGGTTTGGCAGTGCTGGAGTGTCTGCCTCTACTATCTCATTTACTGCTGGTTTGTAGTTTCAGCAACTCCTAAGTTGTACATAAGTACAATGTCGAAGAAGTGACTAACTATTTTATCAATTTTGGATCTGCCAGCCCCATAATGCTTCGGAAATAAGAAAATAACCAGACAAGACAGGGGTTCATTTGACAAAGAAAAATTTTTAAATGTATTTATTTAACCAACATCAAAGGTGCAGAAAGAAAGGTGCACAAAATCAGAAATGAACCACAGAAACATTTTAATTTATGATTTAAAACATATTCAGTCTAAGGCATCCCTAAACCTCTATAGGCGTGCTTTGCTTACTAGACAAATAGAAATGGCCTATGTTGTTTAGGGAAACATATATAACTTAGTGTAAGATCTAGGAGTGTATCCAAATAAGTTGTAAGAGAAAAAAATCGACTTTGCCACCTAAATTGGACTACATATTATTTGTTTTAGCTGCTAAAGATAAACAATATTTTACTTAGTACAAAAGGTGACAGACAAAAGCGGTATCAACTGATGATAAAAGGGGAGAAGCATACCATGTACCTATCAAATTACAAATGCAGAGAACAGTTGCCTGGGTTGTATTACCCCACGATATGCCAAAATGGTTTCAAGCACATTAGTTTGATGGGCAAAGCACCTGTGAATATTACCAAAGTCAGGTATTAAATAGAGATGACCTAATCCTCAATTATTGGTGGACCACAAATACTATATATACAGTAAGTACCCCAGTGCCCGAGTTTATTAGTCATTGTTTCTTATTTATACTTTGGTTAATAGACACACAATAGAAACCTAATGAGATTTACAGGACAATCACCCCTCACAATGCAGTAAGCTTTCCTGATATTTCTCATTGATGATTCTGATACAAAATGGAGGCTAAAAACAAGATAGAGACAAAATAATTTTCCTTCTCAACAGATATCAAATATTTTTTATAGTTAAGGCTACGTACACACGTTAGATTAATCTTGTCTGATAATTGCCTCAAGGCTGATATCGGACAAGAATCTGGCGTATGTACAGCGCTCATTCCGTCGTCCGTCTCGGTGGATCCATGGATCACAGACGAGGAACAATTGTAATGAAAGGGAAGGGGAGAGAGTGCAGCTGATCTGTTATTCCCCCCCCCCCCCCATAGAGCAGAATGGTGCTGTATGTACAGCGCCCGTTCATGCATCTTTCAGTCTTTTGTGCTTGGAAAGATCATGAAAGAACCTTTCCATCGACAAATATTGCACGTGTGTACCCAGCCTTAGAACTCATGATGACAATTGTTTCCTAAGACTTGACAAAACCCCTACATAGGAGTTATTTATGTTAATAGGCTCCTAGAAAAAAAAATTCTAGAAAAATAAAGTTTCTATATTACATAAAATGTACACTTTTTTGTTTATTTGTAAGGTAGAATGTCCCTGGGTTTTTTCTAAGCAATTATGTTAATAATTTAGCTGTTATAAACTCATGAACCACTTTTTGAAAATTTTAGAATAGCCACATTTGATTGTTCTCACACATGTGTCAATAAAAGCTCCATCTATAGTGAGATGTTACAGAGAATTTGTGGTTCATAGAGAGTAAGGGGATTGCCATTTGTGACAAAGTTTGGTGAGCGGGACAAAAACTAGAAGCACGAAAAAAAGCTGTTTTTTTTTGTGGCAGAAGTCAGTGTATTTAGCTTTTTGCAAATAAATAGTGAATCATCATAAATTAAATCCTCAAACAATATTAGCAGTGAGGCAGAACCACTCCTCGAACATTCTTATTGGTGGGGTGCTTATGCCTGTCGACTAGACAATGTACACCTCACTGAGTTATGCTGGCAATTTAGTAAAAGGAATAGGAAAGAGGACATGTCTCAAGCCTGATACATTTCGCCAATAGGCTTCTTCAGGGGATATAGTTGAGAACACATATTAACTATGAAAACAGAAAACAAAATACAAAAAAAATAAAAAAATATATATATATATATATGTGTGTATATATATATATATATATATATATATATACATACACACACATACACACATACACACAATATGAAGCAATATCGATATCAGAAATACAATTGTCATAATAAACATGTATCATCTTTCAAGTAATATCGAGAAGATACAAAACAAGGAATCGTTCATGGTATGATAATTTAGGGTGCAAACCATTTAAAATAACTTAATGTATTCTATTATCCACAGTCAATTGTTGCGTAAGCTTCCAAAATTTTCTCTGTTCATCAACTCTGTTCATAATTACTCACTGTTAGGTGTAAGCTATAATGGTCAAAAATTAAACAGGTAATCCTAAGGTCAGGCATGTCCAAAGTCCGGCCCGAGGGCCAATTGTGGCCCGTGTTCAGATTTCTACCAGCAGCCTCTGTCATCCCCTACGTCATTACAGCGGGCGTGTGCTGTGCGGGACCTGCACTGCACCGGACCACACTCACTCTGATTTCAAGAAGGTGTTCTGCATGGAGCCAGCACTGACACAGACTCCGTTCACATGGAATCCCTCACGTCACCCTGGTGGGCCTGTGCTGTGCGGTACCACACGGACCACGCCCACTCAGGATCTCATCTCCTCGTCCTTAAAATAACCAAGGAGCTGCTATTTTCTCAGCTTCCCAGAAGTTTCCTGCACATCACTGTAACTCTTGACAATGGTCAGGTCTTATACCAATGAATAGATGTAGCAGGCTCAGATCTCTCTTAGCCGTGTTAACACTTAATTTATGTTTATTTATATGTCATTTCCATTACAAGAGTTTATTCTTTATATCATATAAATCAGGCCCTCTGTGTGCAGTGCCATGGGAACAGCAAACGTGATTACAATCAAGCCCTTACAAAGCAGAGAGAATAATAGTTTAAGGTAATTAGGTGCAAAAGAAGGGTTAGGTGGGATTGAGGTTCAAGGTACAGGAAACGTGATGGACATGATAACAGCAGGGGCAGTAATAGTGTATTAGGGTGTTAAGTCTAGAGCAATGGGGATAAGGTTGAATCCCTGTGACTTGTCTTCCAAAGTTTCTCTACACCAGGCACGTCACTGGACTGACACATGCACAGGGAATCCCTCACGTCACCCTAGTGGGTGTGTGCTGTGCGGGACCAGCGCAGACCACACTCACACTAACCCTGGATAGTGGATGGCCCCTACACATTTTTACCTCAACAAATCTGGCCCTCCTTGCAAACAGTTTGGACACCCTTGCCTTAGGTGGAGGAAATTCTCATAAGCTAAATTATTCTATGAGTAAAAATTAGTAATGATAAAATTACATACGTTGTATTTTGAGCGTATGTAGAAAAAGTATATATGTATAGTGTATAGTCAAATTGCTAAAAATTTAAAATAGGAGTGTTAGCACATGCTCTGAACGGCAACTCCGTGCTGTGCACCATCGCAGTATAAAACCCTGTTTAATCTGTCCAGCAATGTCATTTGCAGCAGCCAGGAAAACTGGGATAGCAGCAGCGTTCCCTTTAGTTGTGCAACCTGATGTATTTTTGGAATCCTCTGCATCCATTGTTGGGCTGCGCACAGCTGACGGGGATTCTAGAGGCTGATCAACTCCTGACTCAGTCCTGCGCTGCTATTGGCTGTTGGGACTTGAAAGCCTTTCTGCACCCAGTCACCAGTGCCTGTTATAGTGTCTGCTGGGCATACCTGTGCTAGAGTAATTTCGAGTGTTTCTCTGTTCCTGACCTTTGCCTGGTACTGACAGTCCGTTGAACTCAGCCTGGACGGACCTTTGCTTGTGACCCTGACTCTGCTTGTGCCTTTCCCTTTGTACCTCACTTGGTGGACTGATTTCCTGTGTGTTAACTTCGGCTTGATTCTGCATTTCCTGATTATACTGTACTCTATATGTGGACTCCTGGTCAGCTGCCGGCCCATCTCCAGACACCATCCCTTGCTCACCAAGTCCTAGGGGCAACTGAGTGCTGGGAGACACAACTAGTCTACCGAGGCTGAACAGGGGCTGCTATAGGTGAAGACTGCGGGTACAGATTGGGGGACTGGTATCTAGAGAATACTGGTACTGACCAGGCCTTACAGAGTGTTGTTCTAATTACATAGTAGGTTAGGTTAAAAAAAATATATAAGTCCATCAAGTTCAACCATTAGGGAAATAAACATATCCCAGATATAAAATCCTTTGGACATAGTTGGTCCAGAGGAAGGCAAAAAAACCCTAGTACAATTTGTTTCAACAGGGGAAAAAATTCTTTCCTGATTCCATGAGGCAATCGAATGTTCCCTGGATCAACAGTCTTTTGTAGATAGACGAAAACTCTGATTAGGGATAAAAAATAGTTTAGCAAGATGGTGGTAATTTAGGTGGCAATAAATTTTTTTAATATAGGAACAACAATAAAAAAAACTGTCAAAAGAACAACTAAATGAGTCCAAAAAATGAAGTTACGAGTCAAAATCGGAGGTTGGGTAAACTTAAAGAATTCAATCTTTCTAGTTCTTATAAAGAGTAAAGATACCCAAAACAAACAAGTCTATGATAAGTAACAGGTATAGATACCCACAGTGGGAGTACGGATGGCTGGATAAACACACAGAACGCCATGTGCACAAGCAGAACAGGAGTAAAGGAATTAAATCCCCTGCTTGATATAGACTGAGGGTTGGCTTACGGATCATGTAACGATATCAGTATTGTTTCATCGCTATTGAGATGCCCATGGCCAGAGGCTCAATGATCTACGGTAAAAACTGTAGATCAAATGGGGGGAGAGAAGAGCCATGCAATGCACTGTAGCACACCACTTAGGCAATCAGCGCTAAGCAAGCAGGGCACTTGCTCCCCCCGCTAGTGCGACTTGGACAAAAAGGGCAAGGACAAATGTGCAATGGATATGAATGCACAATGGCCCTGATTCATCAATAAAATCTGCGCTCGCTGGAAGCGCGAAAATACGCGTGACCAGCGAGCGCGGTTTCCTGCGGTCCGGAGTCGAGTGCGCTCGTACACTCGCCTCCTCACTGCCAGCCGGATTCCTGGCTTGATAATAATGAGCAATAGGGGGCGCGAATCTGCCAATTAAGGCGATTAGATTTCAGCTGCGCGA
>NC_092862.1:88163623-88181171 GCF_032062135.1 Pyxicephalus adspersus | reverse complement strand
AGCTTTTTCAGTTGCTGAATAGCGCGACGGCGTACGATTTCGGATCACGAATACGAATGCGCGAGCGATCATCCGATTCTGCTTGATGAATTAGGGCCAATATGTGTGGTAATGAAATGTATGAAAATGGTTATTAAAGGAAAATAAACTACATAGTTCTCCCCAGCCCCCTTTTGGTGGGTGGACTGCCTAGCTGCTGTGCCCCCTCCACCGCGGCTCTAATCCTCTAAACGGACAACGGCTGCTCCATTCTCAGTTGTCATCCGTTAAGAGGATTCCAGCTGCTGATAAGAGCCGAGTGGGAGAAAAGCACAGCACAGCTATGATAAGATCGGGACACAAGCTGTCCCTCCCCTATTCTATAGCTGTGCCTGCCTGTGTGTCTTCTATTGAAAAAAAAAAAAAACATTGTGTAAAAATGTATCCGCCTGAGTGGGCATGTGTAATGATGTAATCGGCAGCAAAATAGCTGTGTGTGTAACTGCATGTCATTCTGCAGCCTTACATCTCTCTGTGTACAAACCTCCATATCTTCTAAACCATAGGTCATAATGACTTGAAATGTTCAGGGTACACTCATAGTTAGTAGTAACCATAATTTAACCCCAACTTTGAAAAATTTTAAGATATGTTGTTTAGAATTGTAAAAACTTGTGAAAATATAACATGGTGTTGCCATTTTTAAAGCAAGTGCGCCTAGGAGTCCTTAATTGAAAATACAAATTGAGGACCCCCGGGGCCACTTACATGGCCTCGGGTCCTTAATTTGCATTTTCAATTTTGGCTCCTTGGTGCACTTTCCTATTAAACTGTTATGAAAATGTTCAATTTCCACAAGTTTTTAAACTCATGATCCCCATATCTTGAAATTCTTAAGTGAAATTTTGGATTTTAGTAGCTATGAGTCCCATGTGTACCCTAAAAATTTCAAGTCATTGCAACCAACAATTTAGGAGATCTGTGAGATTGAACACGGTGAGTGAGGCTGCAGAATATGACGAGCAGACTTTACAAACACACACACGTAGTTGTTTTTTGCCCATAGAATATGGGTAGTGATGAGAAAGGGGGGCACTGGCTATTCTGCCCCCATCTGCTATTACATGCACAATGCTCCTAAAGGAACACCACATCATTTAAACATTATATAAAGGGTGACATTCCTTATTTTTTAAATTGGGAAAAATGTGTTGTACTGGGAAAAAAAATTGTACATTCTTACAAGCCAAGCATTAGAAATTTGGAACAAAGTATAGGGGTTAGGTAGAACACTGACACAATAATAGGGGTTACTGGATACCTATGGCATAAATAACTGGAAGGACTAAATTTGACGTGTCTTGTCCAGCCCACAGCTTCCCCAAACCCGGCTGAAAACATTTTCTGGGGAGAACACTGAACTAAGATAATAATAAAAGAGAAAAAGAATAATATATTTTATTGCTAAAAAGTGATTTCGGAAGGAATGCACAACAATGTATCCAAAAATCTGAGTAAAAAATATATGATACAAGTTACAAATACTCAACCCAAATGAGAATATACATGCAGAAGTGCAACATATACCAATAATGATATAAATAATATATATAGTACCAACGGTAATCTACAATTAGTATCTAAACGTGGTATGACATTAAGGGATCAGAGGTTGAGTGTTTAAGAACACAACATGATGCAGCAAACCAATTCATAATCGTAAAAGACCGATTAATATATCACATATGAATGTCAGGGATGCAAAGTCAAATTAGATGATAGTATAAAAGTATATCATTGTAAATGGGTCAGCCCAATAAATACTTTAATAATACATCAATAATTTTGCTTCATTGATCCATTAAGGAGCTATACAAACATCTACTAGCATGTTTTAAATAATGTGGTTACTCGATCAAAACGTAATAGTGGTACTGATAGTTGTTAATGAAAGTCACAAGGAAAGGAAGTGAATATGAAGGTTTGAAAAAAAGCCAAAGTTTATTAATGTAGTTATTGTAGGAGAAAAGGGTTAAAACAAAATTCTACCTAAAGTAATCACAGAAGGGTGTCACGCTTCCCTATTTTTCATTAGTGAGCGGGCAAATTTATATTTGAGGCACCACAGCGCACAGACAATTGGTAGTACCCTAATGCTGAATGGCATTGAAGTGGTCCCTAATATGCAAACTCCATTTGGGGACCCTGGTCTTGAAATAGCCAATTACCACAATTTTTACTAGAAGAGTAGATAACCCTTTATTTTGTTTTATTTATTTTTTTTCCATTTTTTTTTTTTAAGTAGAAAGAAGCAAAGCCTCTCCCCTTCTGTTACTATTACAGTGCCTGTAAAGACTGAATGTGAGTGCAGAGCCTCATGGGATATGCATGTCACAATTTCCAGAAGGATGGGCTCCAAGAACAGGCATGCACAGGAGGGTCTTTTGTCATTGAAAGAAGAAAGATGGCAATCTCAAATGCACAGTGAGATTGTAACTTTTTTTTTTTTTTGACAAATACAACTACATATGTCACAGATCTGTGCAAGTATTTTTTTCTTTATTTTTACCTTAGGTCCACTTTAATGATTTTATATTTGAGACCCCGTATCTGGCAACTTGTTATGTTCAGGCGGCTGAAATTAAGTTTAGTATCAGGTCTTGGGGTCCCCTGTGTAACTTAAAAATGTCAAGTTTTTTCAACAATTAGTGTGGGAGATATGAAGGTTTATACATTGAGATAATGACAGCAGCACGGACACAGACAGACTCATGTTGCCGCAGCCGCTGCTGGTGTACGAAGGTAGAAATATTTCACAGTACAAGGAGGGCAGGGAGCAACCACAGCTGATCTCCAAGGTTTATAGGAGACCCCACTCTCCAAGAGCTCACTCTGAAGCAAATCTCAATGAAAAAGATAGGAGATGAGTGCGCAGACAGAGCCGAAACAGCTGATTGTGATGTCCTTGTACACACCCAATCAGCTGGTAGTACACATTTCTAAAGTAGGATTATCTTATAGGACAACCCCTCTCTTGCACTTCCTGTCAACTTTAGTAATGTACAGTAAGAGAACGAGGAGGCTGGAAGACTGCACCAGCAAGGGCACATAGTAATCCATAAACACATCCAATAAATATTTAAAAAAAAACTCACTGTATATGCAGTGTGGGCAACTAAGCACTGACAGCTCTTACCAATGCAGGGGTTCCTTCCTGTTTAACTCTGACAAATAACTTTGTCACACATTATATTTTTAGCCACATCTCAGGATTTTCAAGACTCTGAATTATTTTTTTGAAAATATTTTTTTTTAATAATATTATTAGGGATTTCTAAAGCTACGTACACATATCCAATGCTTCTCGTACGATAATCGTCCCAGGGCCGATATTGGACGAGAATCTGGCGTGTGTACAGTGCCCATGGTCCAAACGACAGTCCTGGCAGATCCACAGACCTTGGAAGATGAACGATCGTAATGGAAGTGAAGGGAAAGAGCATGCAGCGAGGTGCCACTACGTCGTTTCCCCACCACTCTCTCCATAAAGCAGAACATTGTTGTATGTACAGCACTTGTTTATGCATCGTGCAGTGCTTAGTTATTGGAAAGGATCGTGAAAAATCACATGCGCAGTGAGATCGGCAAATTATTTTTTTAGGATGAAGAACCCGAAAGAAGAGACGAAAATGGTGGCACCCGGAGCGCCGGACACCCCCAGAGTGATCGGACTGCCCAGCGGGATTTAAGGTAAGTGTGTTTTTTTTTTTTTAGTATAGTTCCTGTTTAATGGCTTTCTATCTGTATGTTTTGCATCTTAGAACACTGAGTCTTTTTTTACAAGACACGACAAGACTAGTATCCGCACAAATGTTTTTTAAAAACCTTTTGATCAAGACTCCCCCTGGTTTGATTCAGTAAATTTTACTCCCTAGCCAGTGCCATGACTGTGGGATGCTGTGATTTAGCTGCAGTGTCTATGGCTGTGGTGATGTGTTTTCCTTGGCTCTACTATGTAAGTGTAAATTATTATGACTTTTGGCTAACTTTAGTCAATTATTTTTAGTGTTTAATTAATATTATTATTATTCAATTATTTTTAAGTTTTAATCAAAACTTTGAAGTGTAATTGTATTTTAAATTTTGTTCTACATAAATATGTACAATTTATTTTTTAAAAAATATTGTCTGTTACAAATGCCACTACATAATCCCTAAAAAATATATATTTTCAAATAAAAATAGCTGAGAGTCTTGTCACACGTTAGACAACACAAGTCTGATTTAGGGAACCATGCACCGGAAAAAAACAGCAGTAAGTGTAAATATACTAGTCGTTTTTCTTATGTTTTATATTTCACACAAGCTCTTTTATTTTGTCATTGCTTTCTTTTTTGTTTGGCCTACATACTGTTTACCACTTGAGCATTCCAGCATAAAGGCAACACAATTTGAGCACTGAAGAGTGTCAGTTCTCTCGCATGTCAAATTGGATAACAAACCAGTTACTTTGTTTTTATTCCCTCCTGTTCTACAACCCACATAAGTTTCCTAAAAATAGAAAACCCGTGTATTGCTGATATTTTTCCTCTATTCCTTGCCTTTTTATATAATATTATTGACTTTTCCTTGCTTTTTAGGTTCTGCCACTAAATAGACGTCAATTTTTTCATAATACGTATGTATTGGTAAATTAATCTACTTCCATTAACTAGTTGTTGGATGAAGGATGTTTTGTTACCATTCCTCAGAAGAAAGAGGGCTTTTATAAAGCTTTGACACTAGCTTGAAAACAAGTAAATTCCTCTACAATTGATTATAATTATAAATGCTTTTATAAATGTTCCTTTAAAGCTGTACACCGTGAACAGCGTAATTTTCAGGGATACATTTAGCAACAGCCTGTATTGCTAGCAAAAATATGGGATTATAGTCAGGATGTCTGTTTAAACTATCGAGCTATACCTTATTAACTATACATTACTTTTTTGATAAACACACTTTTACTTAATATTTGATTTAAATATTAAGTTGACTTTCCCAGATATTTTTGTGACTTAACACATTTAGTTTTCAAAAGTTGAATCAAAACCAGTTTATTAACACTATCTTTGGTAACAAACCTAGCCACCACAGCTCAGCTTATAAATCACCAATATTCTCATAAAGTCCTCTCCACACAAGCGACTATGCCACATAAATTTAACCATGAGGAAGGGAGGGTGAGTAAAAGGTTCAGTGTCTTCTTGGTAATTGTGAATACTGACTTTTCTTTCTCTTCTTATAGCTCATTGGCACATGAACCGTTCGTTGAAGGCACAGGAACACCTACACCTAGGACCTACGATATATGGTAAGTGCCCTAAATCAAAACAAAAAAAGGAAAAGCCAAAAAGGGGAATACTCCTTTCGAGCAAATGCCAACTCCCCGCTGACATAGTGCCATGTAGGGAGCTAGCGTTTGCTGCTATCCCTCTCCATCCTTTTACATTAAATTTTGCTTCAAAAACAACAGATCTCCAATCTACTTTCATTTCATTCAAATAATTTTATTAAAGAAAAGTCTTTCTGGATGTATTAGCATCAACTCATTTTAGGCTTACTTTCACTAATGAAAGATTATACAGAATATACAGAATGAAAAGCCACAGGAAGGTGTCTTTCTAAAAAATAGAGCTAAATTTATCAGGTAAAGAATGGTACAAGTTATCCATGGCACAACATTTAATGGCATTTTGTACATATCATTATTTTCACAACAATGAAATGCATATTTTTTACAGGGTTACTAAAAACTAACCACTATCAAATGAAATGATGAAGGCCCAAGCTTTCTGTCACAGATCCCTCAAGGTCCAGGGGATCTGTGCCCCCTTCAGTGCCACCCACCTTACACTCCCCTGCTTCCAGCACCAGCTCTGCTAAGACATCAGCTCCTCAGTCCCCCTCCTGGTCTAGGTCATGTGATTCCCATTCAGCTGCTCCTCTACCTCAGAGGACTAGAGTGTTTCGCAGATGTGCTCCCTCAGCTGGTGAAGATGTGAACACCACCAACCTCCAGTCTCAAGGACCCCCTCTGGTGGTAGGATAGGATGCAGCAGGTCAAATGGATCCATCCATCCAATGACCTGTCCCTAAAAGGAAGTGAAGGGCAACAGGAAGTTGTCCTAACAAGGAGTTCCTTTGGCTCTGCTTTTAGGTTCCTGTTGTTTGTTTCTCTCCTTCTTGACTCTTCATGGATTGACCTCTGCTTGACCTTGACTACTCCTGATCACTGCCTGTCCTGACCTCTGGCTTCCCTGACTACTCTCTGCTCCTTGTTCTGGTACTACGTCTTGTTTGTACCAATAGTCAGTAGTCACCTGCCTCTGCGTGCACAAGGGTCGCAGGCAGCTGGTTTTCCTGCTGAATTTCTGATAAGCGAACCATGGCTGGCTAAGAGCATCGAAAGCCACAAACACTTGTGTAGCAAACATTAGAATGTAAGGTACTTGGACTGAAAAAGCTATACAATCAGGCTGGGGGTATGGGCTAAGCAAGACATGTGCGTAAGCTACCTCTTGGCCTGTTCCTAGAGAGCTACCAGCAACCTGACCCCAGTGTGTCCCTCATGACACATGAGCTAAAATCT
Organism: Pyxicephalus adspersus; assembly: GCF_032062135.1. Classification (NCBI taxonomy): domain Eukaryota; kingdom Metazoa; phylum Chordata; class Amphibia; order Anura; family Pyxicephalidae; genus Pyxicephalus; species Pyxicephalus adspersus. The sequence continues at coordinate 88,174,561 of NC_092862.1, read as the reverse complement.
TTGTATGACATATTTTTTTTATGACAAGGTTTAGGTTTTAGGGGACTTGAGAAGACCAAGTGGTGTGGATGCTGTAGTGAATGTGTGAAGGACCAGTGAAGTACTGACACAGTGAGGCCATTGGCAAGATGGTACAGGTCACAGTGTTGCCAGCATTTCCCATCAAATGAGGTGGCACCACAAAAAAAACTGTGTTCCCCTTGCTAATTTGTTTCCAGCTGTCAGAAGTTTAGCTATGAATGTATTAAATGATATCTGTCGCTTTCTATGTTTACTAGACTAGGTATACACAGTGATCAAGTGTACTCTGCTGCTAACAATATGTCCTGGTGTTAGAGACACATTTAACTCCAGGGGAGGATGGACGGAAGGAATGGCTTTGTGTGAAAAAAAATAGTGGTTGGTTATCTGCCAATAAGGGGCAGCAAAGGCCCTTACCAGCCAGAAGAGGACTAACTTGTGTGCCAGCAGCTTTGCCAAAGTAGTATTCAGATGTTTAGTGTAAAGGATGATTTGGAGACACTTTTTTTTAATCTCCAGGGATAACCAGAAATAGGAGTCCTGACGCAGGAAGGTTGCTACTGGTGGAGTGGGTGTTGGTAAGTGCCGTCGAGGTTGCAGCTTTTTCTTCACGTGGGCAAAATCTTTCTTCGTTGCCAGAAAAACTTTCTCCCTCTCTGTTCTAGCTACTTTTTTCTTTACTGTGTGATTTCAAAGTGAAGATTTGTACATTGCTGTAGTTTTTCTGCAGCAAGGCATACATTTAAATGTCAAATAATTTTACCTACACCTCCAGGAAATTTTCAGGGGTATGGAAAATTAACTAAGGAGAAGGATGGTGCACAATGCTGCAAGAAAAGTAGCTTCTCTGTCCTTCAGTGAAGGTACATGACACAGACACGATGAACCATTCAAATACCTCCTGTTTAAGCTGTGACTGGGTTAATAGGAAGTTGGATAAATATGAAGTGTAATGTTTCTTTTGCAATAAAGCCTTCCTACTTCCAACAAAGTGTTTTTCTTTACCCACCCCCACTGTGAAGAGGTTAGGTTGGACAGACTCATCTAGTATTGGCCATGGTAAACTATGCAGGAGAAGGAACACCTACAAACAATAAAGCAGATTTGTCCCTTTTATTTAGCAACAGGATAGACTAACGGGACAGACAAACAGTTTCAATGCAAGAGGGCTTTGTACAGAAAGTCCATAACACAAAAGTTGAACATTTGCTTGTTTAATTCACTAACTATTTTAGGTCAGTTTCTATCCCCGTAATGTATTCTCTAAAAAAACTGGCAGCACATTTACCTTTTTGGTGTTCTGTCAGATCTCTGCCTTTTTACTCAGCAATCTGCTCCCACAGCACAGCTGAAACTTTTAACCACCTGGGCGTTACACTGAGGTCTAGATTTCTGTTCCAAAAGCATTACAGGTTTTCATGAATTTTTTTTTTAAATTGTAGACCTGTAACTTACAGAAATATGTCCGAACAAGGGTTCTAGTAGATATCATGAATATAAAAAATGTTTGAAACACAATCATGTAAAAAAAAAAAAATACTTTTATTAAAATTAAATAAAAGGTTTGTATTCAATCCAATACAAAATGAGCGTTTGAATTTACCAGTTATGTACTTTGTATTAATTTTATATTATTTTGTATTTGATTGGATACATGAGTTTGTGTTTGAATTTGAATTTCCCGCACACGCGCCGACGTCATCGCCGAGGGACACGCACGCAGGGAGAAGCTGGCCGGCTTTTTTTTCTCAGCCGGCTGGCTTTTTTTCTCCGCTGGCCGGCTTCTTGTCTTAGAAGGCACCCGACGCTGGAAGGGGAACGACGCTGGATGATCAGCGGGACCAGGTAAAAAGCCAGCCGGCATCTTCTTCACTGGTTCTCGGAGAAGGCACCCGACGCTGGAGAGGGAGATCGACCCTGGAGGACGACGCTGGAACACGAACACGACGCTGGATGAGCACAGCGGGACCAGGTAAGTGATGATTTTAATATAGGGAGAAAAGTTTGGGGTTATCGAAAATAGTAACTTTTTTTAGCCCGTACCAAGGTCGGGCTTATCGGTCAGGTGGTTAATGAGGTCTAGATATATAAACATAAACACATTTCACATAAACACCATTCATAACCCTGCCAGCCAGTACCATAAATACATTCCACCTATTGATCAACTTGGGGGAAAGAACTTTTTTTTACCAAAGGGCAGTGTCTGAATAACAATTTGAATGTTTTGGACTTCTTAACCGTTAGAGAACTTTTAATACTAAACATTTTTATTGATTTTGTGAAAAAGAGAGTTACAAACAGCGTTGCTGTTTGGAGAAGCTAGGCTGGTACCAGGTGTGACACTATTTATTTTCTCTCATCTTAAAAAGGCCTTGGCACTCTTCAAAACAGGCACCAAAACTAAAGGGCTCTTATAAATTCTGTCAGGTAAGCCAGGTAATTCTAAACAGGAGCATTGAGACAGAATATGGAACACATTTATTACATAATTTAGCATATTGATGTGATGACCAATACCTATGGTTTTTTACATATGCCACATCCCTGATATTATTAAATATAAAGCTTACAAGAGGGCAGACAATTTTTAGGGACTTTTAAAGCACTAAATTCTAAATATTTGTGCACAAACAACAATCTTTGATTCACAAATACTATACAAAAAAAAATTTAAATCAGAAAGAACCATTGTTTGTTAAAAACATGTACTAATACATATAGCAAAAAGTTTGAGCTGAATCCTTGACACGTTTTGTGAAACTAGTCCACTTCCTATAAATCTCAAACTAGTCCATCCTTCCTATATATATCAACAACAATAGATTTTTTAAAACAAATTTAAGTTACTTATATATGTATAAGTCTGGTAGATCATAGACTTAATAACAGCATGCAATGCCAAGCTGCAATATCTAAAGCTAGTAAAGTACTTTCTAGTATTAAAAGAGGAATAGACTGCAGAGATGGAGACGTATGGCCTGATTCATCAATGAAATGCACGTACGCTCGCGCTTCCAGTGGGCCGGTTTCCCGCAGTCTGGAGCCGAGTGCGCTAGTACACGCACCTTCCCTGCCAGCTGGATTCCTGCCTTAATAATGAGCAATAGGGGTTGCGAATCTGCCAAATAAGGCGATTAGATTTTAGCTGCACGATTAAGGAGGTGAGATCATAGCAATTAATTAGCGCACACCTGCTCTCTGTTCTGTGCGCATCTACAGTCCATTACAGGTCAATTAGAATCTTTAATACGTCATATTGCTTTGGGTAAGTGTTACTTTTTTAGGTTACATTGTACCCATTACCAAAATTAATTATTTATTGTTACATTTGTTGCAATGTTTTCATACTTTTTGGTTTCCTTTGCAACACTGCAAACGAATTGAGATCAAGCTGTATATATACTAGTTAACACTTCATAATATGTCATCACACAATAGTATGAATTGTAAAAAATTGTCACCAAGCATTTGTGATCTAATTAAAATGTCACAAGCACTCTTACATACCAGATAGTATGCTTTATTTATGTGTTTACATGATTCTAATCGTATTAGTCATTTTGTATAGAAAAATGTCAAGGACAATTTAACTTAGTGCCAAACATATTTTATTGCTTTGCTCAAACCAATGACCAGAATGTCAAAAGGCGTTTATGCCTGTCCCGCAAGGTCATCCATGACCTGTACATCTTGCTGGAAGGGAAAATTGCAGCAAAAACAAAGGGAAGCTAGGCTATGCCAAGAATGATGAGGCTCCGGGACTCTCTATATATTTTAGGAAGAGTGTCCTTTCAAACCACGTGACCCTTAATTTGTGCACTGAGCCAGTATACAGTTTCCTGGGTGTTTATGAAGGTTTCAATGCCATTTTAGACCTTGGCCCACTATATAGTCACTTCCTCACATCAGCTTGGGAGTGGAGGAACATCAAGCTGGATTTCGGTAATTTCGGATTTCGGAATGTACGGTAGTCTGTGATGTGACATTTCAGAGGCTTGGCAGCACAGCAGAGGGATGTTATCGCCCTGTAAAGAAATAGATTACATTATTAGGATGTGTTAAGCAGCATGGTTAATCATGCTTTAGTGGTAACTACATGCTGCTGGATTGTATTTTTCATTATTTTCTGGCTGCATAAGCATTGCTTGCCCAAATCTAAACTAAACTGCACTCTGCCCTAGTTTGGCAATGTGTTTTTGTAAAGTGTCACATAAAGGTCCAGCTCTTACACAAATATGTCTGCTATTTCATTTCCCAAACAATTAAAGTGTGCTTTCTATGACTTCAACTCCTACGTTGGTTTGTAACCCAAACATGATGTGCTGAAATATGTAATGCATGCATTGTAAACAAATGTAAATACTCACACGTAAAGACATTAGCAATGAGTTCAGCTCTGACTCGACGTCCCTCTGCTGTGCTTTGGGAGCCAGAGGCAGGCTGTTGATGCACCTCTGGCTCGAGTTTCTCTGGAATGTCCCAGGAATCCCCATGGTGCAGGCACAGGTTGTGCAAGAGACAGAATGCCATGATGACTTAGGCAGTTTTCCACGGCGTGTATAGGAGCTCACCACCGGGCCACGCCAAGCACAGAAACCGTGCTTTTAGCAGCCCGATGGTTTGCTCCACAACCCCCTGGCTTTTTTTGCAGAGCCTTGTTGTAATTATGCTCTGCTTCAGACCGGGGGTGACACACAGCTGTCATAAGCCATGGAAGCTGCCCGTATCCTTTGTCAGCTGTAAAAAGACAAACATAATACATGTTAGTTTTTGGTATAGTAAGTGTTCTGTGAATGCAGTGTAACACTAGACTTTTTTTTACAAAGGTTGCTAAGGGTTGTGCTCTTCAGTCACTTTATTGCTTTTTGGTTGTTAGGAGACATTGTTACTATTGACTACCACACTGATGTACCGTGAGCTGTGAAAATAGTAATTATACTAGGGCTTCCAGGAATATCTGAAAGTTAGTTCTTCCCTCATGCTCCCAAAATTTTACAATATTTATAAAGTATTTGCTAAATTAGATGTTAGCACAAAATATGACATATATACAATATAGGTCATAGCCTGGCATTCTGACAATGCAAAGGGCCATAGTAACATAATAGGTGTCTTAAGGATTTGACTACTGTTAGTTGTATTACAGTAATGACATTATACATTACCTATTAACCAGCCCCTCAGGCATTTCTCCAGAGATGAATTTCTGGTAGAGGGCTGTCTGACGCAGGATATAGGCATCATGGCATGATCCTGGGAAACCTGTGCGTGCACTCATGCTTTTCCTGTTGGCATCACAGACTATTTGGACATTCAGTGAATAATATCGCTTCCGGTTGCGAAACGCGATTTCCTGAAATTTAGGGGCCTGAATGGCCACGAGTGCAGTCAATGGCCCCCAAAACATTCGGAAATCCCGCGCGCCTGAAGAAATCCACCTTGACCTTCCTCCACTCCTGAGCTGTTTGAGGAAAATAAATATATAGTGGGACAAGGTCCACAATGGCATTGATGACCTTCGTAAAAACCCTGGAAACTGTAGGCTGGCTTAGTCCACCTAAATCAAAATCGCCAGGACCGAGAATTTAACCAACAACATCTGGCAGCCGTGCATTGTCTGATAGAATCGGTCCAAGAACAATCGGCCAATTTGGGTGCCTACATGTTAAGAGTTGACCATCCCTGTAACATGTTAAGTGAATCCCTAGGCCAACAATCTCACCTACATCAGGCCATTATTCAAAGGCTGGGTTGGCAAATCCCAATAAGCCCTGCTGGCTCCCCATCTCCTGCAGAGCAGCCAGCTCCATTCTTCCCCCCGGCTCCACCCCGTGCCCCTTGCCGTCCACCCAGTGCACCTGGCCCTCCACCCAGTACCCCTGGCCATCCACCCAGTGCGCCTGGCCGTCCACCCAGTGCCCCTGCCCATACACCCAGTGCACCTGCCAGTCCACAGAGTGCCCCTCCCAGTCCACCCTGTGCCACTGCCCATTCACCCTGTGCCCCTGCCCATTCACCCCGTGCCCCTGCCCGTTCACTCCGTGCTCGTGCCTCTCCAAGTCCACCCCGTGCCCCTGCCCATTCACTCCGTGCCCGTGCCCCTCCAAGCCCACCCAGTGCCCCTGCCCGCCCACCTCCTAACATACGGGCAACCACTAGACATGCTCCGGAGGTGGGCCGCACTTGTGCCTGTGCTGTGCAGGTGCACCGTGGTTGTGCTGCGGGGGTGTCCCGTGGACGAGGCCAGGACGTGGAGGTGAACCGTGGCCGGGCTTCTAGGGTGGGCCGCGCCCGTGGCCGGGCTTCTAGAGTGGGCCGCGCCCGTTGCCGGGCTGGCCGAACTATATTAGTGGATGCCGGGTGCCAGGTGAGAACATTCTTCACATTCTTCCTGTCAGTTTTCACTCAATTTTTTCAGGATTCCATGAGCTCGCCAGTGTGGGTTTGAGTTGGTATCCTGTGTGAAGACGCTTGTTTGTATAAACTAGCCTAATCTCTAATTTGTGTTTGCCCAATGTCCACAGGTTAGTAACCCTCTCACTTTGACACTTTACCTATCTGAGTTTGTTTTGATGCAGCCCAAGTATGCTCCAAATGCAGTTTTGCTATCTACTCCCCGAAGAATGTTCCAGTACATTTGACAAAGTGATTCTAATCAAGTCACTAAATGAACACAAATCTAGTTATATCTAGGGACCAAATATGGCACACTGCACTTATCTGACAATTGTCTGTAACAGATAAATGTGCTTGCTAATAGGTCAACTACTTTTCTGTTGGTTAAAATGACATACTAAGAGAGGTAAGTACTGACCAAATGGAACAGTATAACATGCAACTAGTTCTTAAATTGCACAGTGTTAAAGAATTTAAAATATGTTATCTCATCAAGTTATGACTGTTTTGCTGTTTACACAGAGCAAAACAAGAAATAAAGGTGAATCCTGGGTGCAATGAAGGTTTGGTGTCAATGAAGGTTGTGGGTTTTCACAAGGGACAAACCTGTCTAAGTGACATTTAACCTTTGTCTTCTGTTAAAAGCTGCCTAGACATGAAGCTAGTCATACACTCCTAATGATACTTGATAGAACTGGAACTAGGCCTAACAAACTATCTCCTAGTTTATAATAATGGTTCTAAAGGAATGTTTACAATATCTAAAATGGTGAATAGATTAATGCTGAACTTCTAAATGACACTTTCTGCCTACGTCCAAAAATTTTAAGCAAACATTTGTCAGAACAACTTTGGCCAACTAAACAACTCATGTCTATTTTTAGTCATGCTAGCCAATAACCTAGAAAGAACGTTCATTTGATGCATGATTAATGACTGGAAGCTATATGAAGTCCTGCTAGATCTTTCTTTGTATTTGTAATGATAAATTTTGAAAGTAGTGTGAGAATGTGTTGAATTTCAACATATATTACAAAAGTTGATTCTAAGGTTAGCTTACAGGCAATCTCCTCGGCCTCGGCCGCCTCCTTTCCTTCATCGGAGGACTCTGGCTGCTGATGTGGTGCAGCAGTCTCCTCCTCAGGAGATCGCTCCTCCTCAGATGGCTCCTCCCCTGGGGATGTTGTCTCCTCCTCCTCCACATCCTGGGGGATGGCCAGGCGCCTGTGTGGCCGCTGTATGATTCGCAGCCGGCGTGATGGAGAGTTGGCTGTAATAACAAAATCAAATATACCAAATTATTAAGGGTAGTAAAATATAGGAAGTGAAAAACAAACAGTTCTAGGCTAAACAATACTACGTTACACAAACAACAAACATTCGAAAACACCATTCCTTAACAAGAGGAGAAGACAAAATGCCAAACTTACCAGACAGGATGCGGTCCCCCACTTCACGCACCAGATCGGGTCTCCTCTGCTTCAGGTCGCTCCACGTATGCTGGATCTGGGACACAGTTGGGTGCCTCCCTGCAGGGGTCCAGAGCCTGTCTGCGATCCACTCAGAGATTTGTCACTTCACAAATATTGACCGCTGCTGGTCGTATCTCTTGCGAATCATTGTCTAAAGAAAAAGAGAAACAAAATGTGAGATATTTTGACAACAACCAAACACCTGTTAAAAAGAAAAAAAAGGGATAACTAATTCATTGACTGATTTATATATTTTCTGTTGCAAATGTAAACTGTTTGTTAATATTGTGTGTAGATATATATGGGTATACTATTACTATTACTAAGAAGCTTCCAGTTGCCACCCCACTAAGCTCAATCCTGTTTAAACCATTGTAAAACCAATAATTGTGCTCCTAGATGTAAACTCTGTTTATCCGGTTTTAGTGAAGCATTAGTAAGTGCCAGACATACATACAATCTAGGGGCAAAATGTAAGCACTGGCGCCCTGGGTCAGATAATGCAGCACATGTGGATTTATTTTGTGGACACATGAAAAAAAATAGATCTATAAAAAAATTGGAGAAATACAAAACACGGGAATATCCATGTGAGACAGTGGAATAATGTGCCTTCACCAAAATCAGAATTGTGGTGTGAGCTAGCCAGAGGACATTCTAGCAGAAGGCTTCCACTGTCCTCCGGACAAAGAAAGATCATTTCCAGCCTTGCGTGATAGGGAGGAGGCAAATTAGTGCTCTTCAAATGATCTACCTCTGATTGATTGAGCTTAATGGGGTAGAATCCTGAATTTGAGTCTTACAAAGCATACATACACACATCAAAATATGTGTATGTACATAGTTGTGAACAGCCAACTTTAGGTGTGTGGACCTCTACCCAGCTCTCATCTGCAGCTGTAATCCATTGAAAGAACAATAGAGAAGGCTCCAGTCTCAGCTGTCATCCGTGCAGAGGATTCCAGCCAAAGTATCCAGCTTTGGCCAAATTCCAGCCAAAGTATCAAATGCAGCAACATAGATAAATTGGGATAACACAAAAACCAACAGCCCCTCCAAGAAGAAAAAGACAAAAGGAAAAAGCAAGTTAAAACACACCCTTATATATATATATATATATATGCTCAAATGAAAGCGCACAGGTGATAGAAATTCACTTGCAATTAGCACTTGCTCAGTCAGTCAAAATGGGCTGTTTATTTTTTTTGGCAATAGCTCATCTCATTATCATTGATCGATATGATCCTTAAATATGTAAAAACTAGCCCTTATATATGCTTAAATGTAAGAGCAGAGATGATAGAAATTCACTTGCGCAGTCTGTTACAATTGCCATTTTAGATATGTAAAAACATACCCTTATATATGCTCTAATATGATCGATATGATCCTTTAGATATGTACAGCAGTAAACAGATACTCCACTATAGTAGTCCAGTATATTTTTACAGTAATTACAATTATATTTTTTATACATATATAAATATAAATATATATATTTATTTATACAGATATATATATTTATACATATACCAAAAGCTTGGTAAGCTTTTATAAAGGCGCCTATGTAGAGGAGTTCAACTCGGTTTACTCTTGCTTAACAGAAAAGAAATGTCATTTTAAACTATGCTTTTTCTTAGCGCATATAGATGTTTTAAACATTTGAACAGCACAAATATTTTTTTTAGGGCTAAGGGTAATATGTGTGCCATTAGAAAGAATGCTTTTTTAGGGGAACAGTGACTTTTAATGCAAGCTCGCCGGTGTAAAGCTGCCGGGGATGAGTGGCTCCAGCAGCGAGCTCATTCAGTAAGTAAACTGCGCGACGGCTTCTTGACAAATACTTTGGCCCTGATTCATCAAGAAGGTCGCTCGCGCATCGGAAGGTCACTCGAGCATCAGTATTCGCGATCCGAAATCGGAAGCCGTCGCGCAATTCAGCAACTGAATGAGCTCGCGACCAGAGCTGCGCATCCCCGGTGTAGCTCGCCAGTGTAAAGCTGCCGGGGATGCGCAGCTCTGGTCGCGAGCTCATTCAATTGCTGAATTGCACGACGACTTCCGATTTCAGATCGCGAATACCGATGCGCGAGTGACCTTCCGATGCGCGAGCGACCATCTTGATGAATCAGGGCCAAAGTATTTGTCAGCGGCTAGGTTGGCTAAATATGGGGTTGTTTTACTTACACCTACAAATTTAACAATCAGAAGGTATAATATAATTAATCTTGGTACACTCTTTCCATGTGTTGATGGTACCTCAAGAAAAGTGAATGTACATGATGGCTATGAATTTATACAAAATGAGACACAGAGATTAGCGAATATATAATCTAACTATATATGTAACTAATCCTTATTTTAAGATGTTTATAGATGGTTCTCGATACTATACTGATGATGGGTAACCATGTGGTAACTGATGGCAAATTAAACCAACGGAGTTTACCTTCCGATGTGTTAGTTCAGGAAGCTGAATTGCAAGTCCTGATAGAAGCATGTACTCTGGCCAAAGTAGGAGAGAGACTGGCCCTGATTCACTAATCAAAATCAGAGGCTCGGTCGCGCATTCGTATTCGCGATCCAAAATTGGAAGCCGTCGCGCAATTCACTTACTGAATGAGCTCGCTGCTGGAGCCACGCATCCCCGGCAGTTTTACACTAGCTAGCTTGCATTAAAAGTCACTGTTCCCCCAAAAAAGCATTCTTTCTAATGACACACATATTACCCTTAGCCCTAAAAAAAATATTTGTGCTGTTCAAATGTTTAAAACATCTAAAAAAGCCTATTTTAAAATGACTTATTTCTTTCCTGTTGGGCAAGAGTTAACTGAGTTTATATAGGCGCCTATATAAAGGCTTACGATGCCTGAGGAGGAGCCGCCTGCGGGTAAATCTTGCGACTGTCCGCGTGCGAAGCCTCGGCTTTGCCATTGGACTAGAATTTCCCCCAAAAGTCACAAGTATACACACGTTCTTGTTTGCTTCTTATAGATATATATGTATATGTGTGTGTGTATATATATATATATATATATATATTTAT
>NC_092862.1:88143650-88161028 GCF_032062135.1 Pyxicephalus adspersus | reverse complement strand
TCTGTTATGAAACCAGTCAACCACCCGAGTCAGCATCGTCGCCCTGTAATAGCTTCTAATATCAGGGACTCCCACCCCGCCCATTGGTTTAGGTCTGATAAGATACCTAAGAGCTATTCTGGGGCGCCTCGAGGACCACAGAAATTGTCTACACAACCGTTGTATTTTGCCTAAATAGGTCTGCGATAAATAAATTGGGATCGTCTGAAAGACATATAATAATTTAGGCAATATATCCATTTTAAGAGCATTAATCCTAGCGAACCAAGAGAGAGGGAGGAGAGTATATCTCCCTAGTTCTACCTTCAATTTATCAAGCAATGGTTCGTAATTACAACTAAACAATTTGTCCGGATCCGCCGTTATAAAGACCCCCAAATATTTGAGCTTTTCAGTACAAAGCCAAAACTGCGTATGAGATTTAATGTATTGAATTTGGGAAGGTGAGAGGGAAATATTTAGTATCTCAGATTTGTCAAAATTCACTTTAAAATTACTCAACATCCCAAATCTCTCGAACTCCTGTAAAATCGCTGGGATAGATAGCTGTGGAGAGGATATATACATTAAGAGATCATCAGCAAACAGGGACAACTTAAAATGGAGTTTATCTGTCTTTATCCCCTGAACATGCTCATTTAGTCTCAGAGCCACTGCCAAATGTTCCATCACTACGACGTATAAGAGGGGTGATAGTGGGCAACCCTGTCTAGTACCATTACCAATAGGAAACGGAGCCGACAGGCTCCCATTAACCCTCACCCGGGCTGTAGGGGTGGAGTAAAGTGCAGCTATTCTGGCCATCATCAATGGGCCCAGGCCAATCTGGCGTAATGCCTGATACATAAAAGCCCAGTTCACCCTATCAAACGCCTTTTCAGCATTTACCGATAACAGACATACCGGAGTCCCAGACATTTTGGCCGCATTAGTAAGTAATAGGGTTTTGAGTGTATTATCTCTGGCCTCCCTTCCATAAATAAAACCCACCTGATCTGTATGAATCAGGCCTGGCAAATAAAGGGACAGACGGTTAGCTATTAATTTGGAAAAAAATTTGGCATCTACATTGATTAAGGAAATTGGTCTATAATTAGAACATATGGAATGGTCCTTGCCTGGCTTAGGGAGAACAGTAATGTGCGCTTCCAGACTTTGAGTAGGGAAGGGATTATCCCCTGATATAGAGGAAAACACCCTAGTTCTGAACGGGGCCAGGGCTTCAACATGTAATTTATAAAATTTGGGTGTGAACCCGTCTGGTCCTGGGCTCTTGCCTGCTGGAGTATTTTTAATAACTGCAGTCACCTCTGCCTCCGTGAACCCAGATTCCAGGCTAGCCGTTATCTCCGGGGCTAATTCCGGCAATGCTGTAGAAGCTATATAGTCCTGGAGGGAAGGAGGGGGATGTGGTGAGGGTTGAATATTATATAATTCCGCATAATAATTATGGAATACTGTTAATATCTCCTGAGGAATGGAGGTGTTATCTCCCGAAGCCCTCTGTATAGACGGGATATAGGTAGCCGCAGGTCTGGGATGTAAGCCCCTTGCCAAAAGGCGGCCACATTTCTCCCCATATTGATAAAAGGATTTGCGGTATTTATCCCTAAACTTTAGGTCAGCCAAATCATAGAGTTCAAGTAAACGTTGCCTGGCAGAGGTTAATTCAATAAACACATCCGAGGACATATTATTTTTGTGTAACCTTTCCAACTTCTTTATGTTGTCAAGTGTGAGGTTAATCTCTTGTAATCTGATTTTCTTAAGCCTAGAACCTTGCTGGATTAAAACCCCACGCAGCACGGCTTTAAGAGCTTCCCATTGGAAAGGGAGAGAAGTTTCGTCAGACTCATGATCTTTTAAGAAATTTTTAATAGTGTCTAATACAGCCCTTGCACAGACCGAGTCTCTAAAAAGGGAATCATTGCATTTCCAGGTCCACTCCCTGAACTCTCCTATCGGAATCTGAAAAATAGAGGAAACCGAGGCATGGTCTGACCAAGGGCAGCTTTCAATATAGGCTGTAGGCTGCAAGTCCAGTAATCTATGGCTAATGAAGATATAGTCAATGCGAGAGTAAGTATGGTGGGGGTTAGAATAGAAAGTATAATCCTTGTCGCCAGGGTGCAGGGTCCGCCAAACATCAACCAGTGTAACTCATTCAGTTTGGCCTTAAACAGATTCAATTTGGAATAGGAAACAGAAGATTTTCCTGACGATGTATCCACCCTAGGGTCTAGAGGGAAGTTAAAGTCCCCCCCAATTATCAAAGCACCTTCCATGAACGAGTTAAGCTTAGTCAGAAACTGGACGGCTGTTGATTAGGAGAGTAGAATGTGGCTACTGTATAAATCTTATCCCATAAGGAGACCTTTGCAAACACAAATCGTCCTTGCGGGTCAACACAGGTGTCCAGTATCTGAATCGGGATAGATTTGTGAAAAGCTATGGATACACCTTTTGTTTTACCTTCAGGGTTGGAACTATGAATCCAAGTGGTATAATACCGGTTGCGTAGTACCGGAATCTTTTGGGAGTGGAAATGCGTTTCCTGGAGCAGTAAAATATGAACTTTGGCTTTATGTTGGTTATATAGCAACTGGGAGCGTTTATTAGGGCTATTGAGGCCTTTAACATTGAGGGTACGGACTTTCAACCCTCGTGAATTGTGCGAACGTGTAGTGCACATAGTGGCAGGCCAATCGGATCCAAAAAATTATTGAAATTCAGGTAAGGGGGGGAAAGGGGGTAACAGGCGGCTGGGAGGGGCTGGGTCCCAGACGTCAAAGGGGTACACTAAATGAAGGAAAACGCCTTCAACTCCGCCTAAACCGGCGGTTTTCCTATGTGGGGGAAGGTGGCCGGTCAACAGGGGAACAAAATATAATTTCCAAGACCATATCCACCCGGGGGAAAAACCAACATCGTTGTAAGCCCTCTGGGCTCTACTCCAATCGTACATATATGAAAAGCATAATAAGCAGCGACAATTTCAACAGGAAAATACGAGCCAAAGGATAAATAAAAGGTAGAAAGACATATACACAACATATCATATAAACCACAACATGACTTACAAGCCAGGAGACCCCCGCCACCACCCATGTTGGTCACTCGATCCAAGCCAAAAAACATGGCCATAGCAGATGGCTTGTAACCCTTCTCGGGTGGAGATTCTCTGCTCAGTGCCCTAAGAAAATATTTATCCTGCCAATTACTAAAACAGGGTACTATTGTAAGGGAACAGAAGGAAACACATAGTTCCATACATTACCAACAAGCCGATCCGCCCGTGGGTGTTCCCGAGAAGAACATAATAGAAAATATGAGCAACCGCCAATAAGAACAGAATACACATGTGTCCAAATCTGAGTGCAACTGTTCAAGAGGTTAAGTCACATTAAAAAGGGAAAAACCTTCACCGATCTTCCGGGAACATCTTAGATGGGCAGTGGGGTTTGCCTCCAGGCTGAAGACAAAATAAAGAGGACAATCAAGGGTTTGAGAGCGTTGACATAAGAGTAGATGAATCCGTCTCCGGGCCAGTGCCTTGCTGCCTTCCAGGCGAAGAGGAAGTAGAGGGTGCGATTGGCCGGTGGTCTGGGCGGTTGGAGGGTCCAGAGGGAAAAGACAAGGGAACATCAGGCCACGCCAGGAGCCGCACATCCGGGAGCTGTAAATTTCTCAAGAATCGTGGTAAATCCTCGGGGCCTCTGAAGATATAATTCTTGCCGCCTGATCTAGCAATGAGGTGGAATGGATACCCCCCACGATAAGGAATATTCCGTTCACGGAGCACATCCAATAAAGGTCTAACAGCCCTCCGAAGATCCAGTGTATGTTTGGACAGGTCCGGCATCAGTTGTATTTGGGCCCCAGCATATTCAATGGAATTAGTAGCTCTAGCTTTCCTCATAATGTCCTCCTTGGTTCTGTAAAAATGAACCCGGCATATCACATCCCTGGGGCGTTGGGGATCCTTTCCCTTTGGGCCCAGAGTCCTATGCACTCTATCAATTTCGATGTCCACTTCTGGGGGGATCGCCAATAACTGAGCAAAAATAGTATATGCAGCACTGTACAACTCAGAATTAGGCACTGTTTCTGGCAACCCACGTATACGGATATTATTACGCCTGTTGCGGTTCTCCGCGTCATCTTGCATTAAGTACAACATCTGAATTTGAGCAGCCTGACGTTCCAGAACAGCCTCGTGAGACAACAGTTGAGAAGAAAGTTCCGCACATGTGTTCTGAAGCGTATTAGTAGTACTGGAAACCTGTTGTAAGGTCTGCTGAATATGTAAGAATTTCGCTTTGCAACTTGCCTCAAGCCTCCCGATACTATGATCTAAATCTGAGCGTGTTGGAAGTGCCCTAAGATGGGCTTTCCAGTCCCAGGCATCCTCCTCTGCCCCCTGTGAGAATGAGGCCCTAGGAGAGTCTCCCATAGAGGATGGGGCACTAGAAGGAAACAGTGTGTGGTCAGGGGAACCAGTTACCTGGCCAGATGGTGGTGTCTCCATGTCCAGGGCAGCCCCTTGTTCCCTTTCTGGAGAGGTCACTATGGATGCGGGGTAGCCCCGGGCCGCATCCGTCCGCGGTCCGGCCTCCTTCACTAATTGAGGCCGCGGCTTTGCGGCCTGGTCGCACGCGGCCTTGAGGCCTGTAGAAAACAGGCCTGGGATGCCTCTAGGAGCCGGCGGTTCACCTCCGGTGCGGCTCTTCTGCCCCCCCTTCACTTTGGGACCCATCGGGCATGAGGTGTAGGCGCTCGTGCGCTGAAATATGGGTTTTTCCCTCCGGTGGAATACGGAGCAGAGCGGATGTGCTGCTTACTCTGCCATCGGCTGGCCCAAACAGCCAATTTAGACAGACTGCGCAAATTCTAATTGCAATAGAATTTCTATCACCTGTGCGCTTAAATTTGAGCACATATAAGGGTGTTTTTTTATATATCTAAAGGATCATATTGATCAATGATAATAAAATGTCCAATTGCAAAAAAAAAAAAAAAAAAAAACAGCCAATTTTGACAGACTGCGCAAGTGCTAATTGCAATGGAATTTCCATCACCTGAGCGGTTAAATTTGAGCATATATAAGGGTGTGTTTAACTTCCTTTTCCCTTTTGTCTTTCTTTTCTTGGAGGGGCTGCTGTTTTGTGTGTTATCCTAATTAATCTATGTTGCTGCATTTGATACTTTGCTTACCATTTAGCACAATAGCTTCTTTTTTATTTTTTTTGTACTTTGAATGTTTTAATGTCTATTTTGCAATTTTGAAGTCAATTTTAATGTTATGTTATTGTGTTTGTGGTCTTATTGTTTGATTGCAAAATCTGCCTTTATTACCACTTTTCAATGTTTGTCCTGCATAAAGATTTTCTAGTCCACTTTTCCACCCTTGATAGGGCAAAATTGCATATCGGTTTGGTAAGTATTTTTTGAATGCAATATTTGTTGGGCCATTTTTGAACTATTTTGGCTTTACATGGAAGTGTGGGTTTACATGTGTTTTGTTTGTTCTTTTTAATTGTAAAACACACATCACTAGTGGAAAGTTTAGTGATGTGTGTTTTGTTTTTTTTTTTGGTTTTGATGTGTTTTTATATTTTATTGTTACCTTTTAGTATATGTTTCTTTTGAAAAAAGTTGTTTCTAAAGAATGTTGTCGTTTGTTTTTTGGGGGTTTGTTATGGGATCTCCTTTCCAATCTCCCAGGACACAGTTTAAAAAGACATTTGTGATTGTTTTTAAGCTGTTCCTTCCTCTGAAATATTTGTAAGGCTAAAAACATCACAATTGTCTTATTAAAACTCAGTTGTTGGATGCGAATGGTTCTGTGCCAAACTTCAGGCGTGTGTAGCTCATAGTTGTGCGCCACAGCGGACCCGTTATGTGCGCCTGAACTGTTTTATCAGTTGAAAAATGCACTGCACTTTTGCACAGTCCTCATTAACCCCCCTAGCGGTAATCCCGGGTGTGACTTGGGGTGGGAAAACAATTCAAAAAGCGGTAACCCCGAGTCACACTTGGGGTAACTTTGGGGGTCCTCCTTACCTTAGTCCTGCTCTCCAGCGGCGGTTGCACGATCCTGCTGTGATGCCGGGGCGCTTCTCCGTAGGGGGGGGGGGGGGGGGTGGTCGGGCAGCAAATTTAAAAGCAGATTACCGAGTAATCTGCTTTTAAATACCGCCCGGGTCCCCACCAGCCCGCTGCACGCATCTGCAGTTAGATGCGATGCATCATGCAGGATTTCAATACCATCCAAGCAAAACACACACACACCAGTCAAAATAGTACTAATTAAAATGCATATGTATATTTGTATACATTTAAATGTATTTTGATATACACACACACACACAAGTGAAATCACTAAATGTTCCTTAATACATGTATTATAACATGTTTGCCTATAATCCTTTACTAAAATATTTGATTTCTTTGAAGTGAAACTGGAACAAAATTTTTATCAGGTCACAAATGTTTGTTCACATATTTTTTTACACTCTATTGCTATTGTGTGATGACATATTTGAAAGTGCAACTTAGTATATATCCAGCTTGATAGAAATTATTTTGCAGTGTTGAAACCAAAAGAAAAAGTAACAAGAAGTGCAACAAATTTACCTATAACTGAAGCTTTTGTGATGGAGTAACACTTACAAAAAAAAAAAAAACATCAAGCATTAAAGATTCAAACTGACCTGTAAAATGGACTGAAGATGCGCACAGAACAGAGCGCAGGTGTGCGCTAATCAATTGCTATCACCTCAATCATTGAGGTTAACATCTCCTTCTGAATTGTGCAGCCGAAAATTAATTGCCTTAATTGGCGTATACGAGATCTTTACAGAAAACCAGCAGGCGAGTTCACTAGAACTCGGGCATGACCCGCGCTAACAGAGGTCGCTGACCGGCGCGAACGCACGTGCGTCCAGGGTACGCAAATTTCATTGATGAATCAGGGCCACTGTCTAGACAGATAAATACTATGCATTTGGCATAACATAAGACTATGGTCCCTATGGATGGGCAGGTATTGCATGACATTTACAGGTAAGCCAATTAAAAATGCCCAAATAATGAGAGAGCTTCTTCCAAGACCTATAACTTCCTGAAGTAACTATTGTAAAAGTGCAGGCCCATTCAAAGCTTCAGACTACAGAAGCACAAGGTACTGTACAGGCAGATGGGAGAGCCAAAGAAGCTGCTCTCCTGCCAATAGCACATATAGGAATAATGTTATCTGACATCATAGATATCTAAGGGCCTGTGAACTTGCAAGTCCTAGCAAAATTACTGGAACATGCCTCAGAGTAAGAAAAGAAAATGGATTAAGCTGGGGGCGAAGAAAGACATTGAAAATGTCTGGCAGCATGGTCCGATCTATTGTTTGCCCCGATCATTGTACCCCATGATGGCTCATCTTTCGCATAGAATCACTCACTTGCAATGAGTGATTGCAAAATGCAATGTCTATCAAAGTAAGGCAGTACTGGAAAGTCCCTGGATTTATAGCCTTTGCTGCAAGATATAAGATTTCTTGCCTTACCTGTTCATGCCATAACCCTGACCAAGTAATAAAGACCCCCAAATAGACACTCACCTAGACCAGACCCCTTCTACCCATCTACGTTAAGTAGATGTTATACAGCTTCCAAAAGTGGGAACATTTGATTATGTGTTTGTTTGTATGTGTGTGTATACATGTTTTGTGGAAGGCTTGAGGCCTGACTCGTAGCTAAAGTTACTGCTCAAACAGCAGCAAGGTAATGACTTGAGTTTGTTTGCGGATTTGGGGCCCTAAGTAATAGAGACAGAACAAGGATCCCATTTCAATAGGGATGTCCTATCAGAAATAATGAATGCTTTAAATATTACACAAGTTTTCCACACACCATATGATCCTCAAAGTAGTGGAACAGTGGAGAGACTCAATTATCATTAAATTATTATTATTATTATTATTATTAGGACTGCCAAAATTACTGCTAAAATTGACAAACCTTGGGATGAATGCCTGCCTATCGTATTGTATTCAATATAAAAAATAACTATAATAATAATAACTTTAAAAAAAAAGGCCCTCACCTTATGAAATAATATGTGGGATGGTCCCTAGAACAGGACTGTACTTTCCCCAAAAGTTGCAAGCATTCTACTCTGATATGGCAGGTCATGTGGTCTCATTGCAGAAATGTCAAAAAAAGGTGCATAAATATGTGTTTGATTCCATTCCAGATCCAAATGCAATTACTGGATCTCAAAAGTTTAAACCAGGGGATTGGGTGATGATAAAAAAGAAACACCAGATGAACCTTGGAACCTAGCACAACACTGACATCTGATAAACAACAGCAGACATGCCTGGATACAGTCTCTCACTGCAAGAAAGTGATTTGGAGAATCAAGCATGAAACGTGTATATTATTAGGGATGAGCGAGCGAGATTTGTAAGTTAGATCTCACGGCAAATCAGGCCGCTCTTGCTTATTGAACACTTAAGCGAGAACAGCCTTGAAATTAGCTATGAGGTCGTGTTCTTGCCAAACAAACCAGGTAAAATGCAGGAGGTGGGAACGGTGACTATTTCAAGCGGGAATGGCATGGCTCCCAGGATGCACAGCAAGGCCCAACAGCCCAATTAGGAGAGATCTGAGCACAGGCATATATACAGGGAAGGAGGGAGGGGTTAGTCACTCCATCTTGTATTCTGTGTCAGTGAAAGAAGCAAGTAGAGAAGTGCATTGTGACAGGGACAGATTAGGAGCCTTCTGTATATCTTGAAATATACAGATTTTGCCGTTTCTGATGCTACCTCTTGGTATCTAGCACAAAAGGCAGAAACATTTCTGTCCTACTGGAGAGTTGGAAAAAAACAGATATTTAATTCTGATAGCACTTGCTATCCATCAAAAAAGCCAGAAAAAATTCTGTATTTCTCTCAAAAACAATACAATTTTATTCTGGTACCACTTGCTATCTATCAAAAAAGTTAGAAAAATTTCTGTATTTCTCTCAAAAAATACAGATATTTTATTCTGATCCCACTTGCTATCTATCAAAAAAGCCAGAAAAAAAATCTGTATTTCTGTCAAAAAATACAGATATTTTATTCTGATAGCACTTATCTATCAAAAAAGCCAGAAAAATGTCTTTATTTCTCTAAAAAAAATACAGATATTTCATTCTGATCCAACTTGCTATCTATCAAAAAAGCCAGAAAAATTCCTGTATTTCTTTAAAAAAAATACAGATATTTTAATCTGATCCCACTTGTTATGAAAAAAGCCTGAAAAATGTCCATATTTCTCTAAAAAAAGTACAGATAATTCATTCTGATAGCACTTGCTATCTATCAAAAAAGCCAGAAAAATTTCTTTATTTGTCTCAAAAAAGTACAGATATTTCATTCTGATCCAACTTGCTATCTATCAAAGCCAGAAAGCCAGAAAACTTTCTGTATTTCTTAAAAAAAAATAAAGATATTTTATTCTGATCCCACTTGCTAGCTTTCAAAAAAGCCAGAAAAATGTTGGTACCTCTGTCAAAAAAATACAGAAGTTTCATTTTGATAGCACTTGTTATCTATCAAAAAAGCCAAACAAATGTCTTTATTTCTCTCAAAAAAATACAGATATTCCATTCTGATAGCACGTGCCATCAAAAAAGCCAGAAAAATTTCTGTATTTCTTAAAAAAAATACAGATATTTTATTTTGATACTTGCTATCAAAAAAGTCAGAATTTTTTTTTCTATCAAAAAATACAGATATTTTAATCTGATAGCACTTGTTATCTATCAAAAAAGCCAGAAAACTTTCTGTATTTCTGTCAAAAAAAACAGATATTTCATTCTGATAGCACTTGTTATCTATCAAAAAAGCCAAACAAATGTCTTTATTTCTGATACTTGCTATCAAAAAAGCCAGAATTTTTTTTATTTCTATCAAAAAATACAGATATTTTGATCTGATAGTACTTGTTATCTATCAAAAAAGCCAAAAAACTTTCTGTATTTCTTTCAAAAACAAACAAATTTTATTCTGATAGCACTTGCTATCTATCAAAAAAAGCCAGAAAATTTTCTATATTTCTCTCAAAAAAATACCGATATTTTATTTTGATAGCACTTGCTATCAAGAAAGCCAGAAAAAATTCTGTATTTCTCTAAAAAAGTACAGATATTTTATTCTGATCCCAACTGCTATCAAAAAAGCCAGAACAATTTCTGTATTTCTCTCAAAAAATACAGATATTTCATTGTGATAGCACTTTCTATCAAAAAAGCCAAGAACATTTTCTATATTTCTTTAAAAAAAAACTACAGATAATTTATTCTGTGACACTTGCTATCAAAAAAGACAGATTTTTTTTATTTCTATCAAAAAAATAGAGATATTTTATTATGATAGCACTTGTTATCTATCAAAAAGGCCAGAAAAATTTCTGTATTTCTGTAAAAAAACAAATATTTTATTCTAATAGCACTTATCTATCAAAAAAGCCAAACAAATGTCTTTATTTCTCTCAAAAAAATACAGATATTTCATTCCGATAGCACTTGCTATCAATCAAAAAAGCCAAAACATTTCTGTATTTCTTTCAGAAAAATAAAGATGTTATTCTGATCCCACTTGCTATCAAAAAATCCAGAAAAAATTCTGTATTTCTCTCAAAAAAAATACAGAGATTTCATTTTGATAGTACTTGCTATCAATTAAACCAGAAACATTTCTGTATTTCTCTCAAAAAATACAGATATTTCATTCTAATAGCACTTGCTATCTATCAAACAAGCCAGAAAAATGTCTGTATTTCTTTAAATAAAAAAAACATTTTATTATGATACTTGCTATCAAAAAAGCCAGAATTTTTTTTACTTCTATTAAAAAAATACGGATATTGTGTTCTGATAGCACTTGTTATCTATCAAAAAAGCCAGAAAAAATTCTGAATTTCTTTTAAAAAATACAGATATTTTATTCTGATCCCACTTGCAATCTATCAAAAAAGCCAGAAAAATGTCTGTATTTCTCACCAAAAAAATGAGATATTTTATTCTGATGCCACTTGCTATAAAAAATGCCAGAAAAATGTCTGTATTTCTCTAAAAAAAAAATACAGATATTTTATTCTGATCCCATTTGTTATCTACCAAAAAAGCCAGAAAAATTCCTGTATTTCTGTCAAAAAAATACTGATATTTCATTCTGATAGCACTTGTTATCTATCAAAAAAGCCAAACAAATGTCTATATTTCTCTCAAAAAATACAGATATTTCATTCTGATAGCACTTGCTATGTATCAAAAAAGCCAGAAAATATTCTGTATTTCTCTCAAAAACATACAGATATTTCATTCTGATTCCACTTGTTATCAAAAAGCCAGAAAACTTTCTGTATATCTTTTAAAAAATATATATTTTATTCTGACCCCACTTGCTATCTATCAAAAAGCCAGAAAAATTTCTATATTTCTCTCAAAAAAACAAAGATATCTTATTCTGATCCCACTTGCTATCTATCAAAAAAGCCAGAAAGACTTCTGTATTTCTTTCAAAAAAATAAAGATATTTTATTCTGATCCCACTTGTTATCTATCAAAAAAGCCAAAAAACTTTCTGTATTTCACCTAAAAAATACAGATATTTCATTCTGATCCAACTTGCTATCTATCAAAAAAGCCAGAAAACTTTCTGTATTTCTTTTTAAAAAATATATATTTTATTCTGATTCCACTTGCTATCAAAAAGCAGAAAAAATTCTGAATTTCTCACAAAAAATACAGATATTTTATTCTGATCCCACTTGCTATCTATCAAAAAGCCAGAAAAATTTCTGTATTTCTATCAAAAAATACAGATATTTTTTTCTGATCCCACTTGTTATCTATCAAAAAAACCATAAAAATGTCTGTATTTCTCTAAAAAAAATACAGATATTTTTTCTGATCCCCTTGCTATCAAAAAAGCCAGAAATTTTTCTGTATTTCACCCAAAAAATACAGATATTTCATTCTGATCCAACTTGCTATCTATCAAAAAAGCCAGAAAACTTTCTGTATTTCTTTGATCCACTTGCTGTCAAGAAATCCAGAAGAAAATCTGTATTTCTCTCGAAAAATACGGATATTTTATTCTGATAGCACTTGATATCTATCAAAAAAGCCAGAAATTTTTCTGTATTTCTCCCAAAAAAATACAGATATTTTATACTGATTCCACTTGCTATCTATCAAAAAAGCCAGAAAACTTTCTGTATTTCTTTGATCCACTTGCTGTCAAGAAATCCAGAAGAAAATCTGTATTTCTCTCAAAAAATACAGATATTTTATTCTGATAGCACTTGATATCTATCAAAAAAGCCAGAATAATTTCTGTATTTCTCTCAAAAAAATAAAGATATTTTTTTCTGATCTCACTTGCTATCAATTAAGCCAGAAAAATGTCTGTATTTCTCTCAAAAAAATACAGATATTTCATTCTGATCCAACTTGCTATCAAAAAAGCCAGAAAACTTTCTGTATTTCTTTCAAAAAATTATAGATATTTTATTCTGATCCCACTTGCTATTTATCAAAAAAGCCAGAAAAATTTCTGTATTTCTCTCAAAAAATTCAGGTATTTTATTCTGATCTCACTTGCTATCTATCAAGAAAGATAGAAAAAAATTCTGTATTTCTCTCAAAAAAATACAGGTATTTTATTCTGAGCCCACTTGCTATCTATCAAAAAGTCAAAAAAAATTGTGTTTCCCTCAAAAAAAACAGATATTTTATTCTGATCCCACTTCCTATCCATCAAAAAAAGCAGAAAGAGACTGCCCATGCGCCCCCACTGGAAGGACGTGAGATTCCGGTGCTCCCACTTACCACCGCAGATTTCAGCCTGAATAGCCACTTACACACACGCTGGAGCCTGGTGAGGATGGGCAAGATGCAGCGAGAAGGCCCCCCCTCCTTCAAGAAAGTAGGGGGCAGCCAAGATGGTGCGGGACCCGGCCATGAGGCAGGACAAGCAGCCTACAGTGAGTACTGCAAGTGCCTCTGATATCACGGGGGGAGATGGCCATTCTGTTAAGAGGGATTAGACTGTACTAGCCCCCCTTCCTCCCCTGGACCTGCTCAAGCTTCAGCCAGCAGCAACTTTAACTATGCCTCTGGCGTTACAAGGGAGGATTTAGAGACATTTATGACACGCATTGAGTCCACTGTAAAAAAAGAGATTGCCTGCCTTGAACAGCACTTGGGCACTAGAATCCTGGCAGTAGAGGAGGTGACTGATAATCTACTGACAACCTCCAAACAGCAGCTGCAAGTTTTAAATGAGCACTTCTTCTTACTGCAGCTGCTGGTTCTACAGCAGGATGATTTAGAAAACTGTAGCAGACGCAATAATGGGAGAATACGCAGTCTGCCAGAATCGGTTGAACCCGCAGATCTTCATAATGCAGTTACCCGAATTTTCAACACACTACTGGGAACCCCCCAAGACAACCCTATTGCCATAGAGAGAGTCCACAGAGTGCCGGGCCCACAATTTCAAGATGCCAGCAGAGAGCGCGACATTGTGTGCAAGCCTTTGTCCTACTCTCTGAAAGAAGATATATTAAAAGCTGCCCGCTCCCAAGAGGAAATCTACTTTCAAGAATTACCTATTATGCTTATGCAGGATCTCTCCCGCCATACTTTGGCGTTGCGAAGGGCCCTGCGTCCACTAACGGAAATCTTGAGAGCCAAGGGCTTGCGCTATAGGTGGGGCTTCCCATTTCATCTTGCTTCATCAAAGGATAGGGTAACGGCAGTCTTCCGCAGCCCTACAGATCTGCCTTCCTTTCTGGCCACTTTCTCCCTACCACAGGTCTCCCTCCCAGATTGGCCATCTAGCCCAGGTTTTTTAGAGGACCCGAACGGCTCGAAGGGGAAAATCCATATCAAAAGGAGTAACCGGAAAAATCCCAAGAGAAATCTGACTGTGCAACTAGAAGATTAATGCAGACAACCCTGCTACTACCTCTCTCTTCTGGTAATGGGGATTAAATCCCCCCTTTTTCTTTTTCCCTTTTTTCTTTTGGTTACTTTTTTCTCTATGGTTCTACTCGCTATTTTGACGTTCTAGGGTAAATGTTTACCCTATGTCATAGGTATGCCACACTTTAATGTTTTGAAGATGCTGCCATTATGTGGCTTTCCTCTTTCTTTCTTTTTGTAAAACAGTACATTGGTTGAAAAAAAATACTTTTTTTATTTTTTTTCTACAGAGGTGGACTCCAGCTTTTAATGTCATGCCTCGCTGTCTCTTGCCACCTAGTGGCTTGTTTTGATATTACAATAGACATATGTATGGTTCTATTAATGTGAATATACAGTTAATGTTCTGATGTAGTGCTGATATTTGGTACTCCATGCGCACACCAAACTCCTCATTTTTATGAAAATTCTGTTTTTTTATTGGTAACAGTTTTCTTTTTATCTCTGGTTTCAAATGTAAATGCGGCTAAGATATATGTTTTACTCATGTCATATTTTTTTTTATTCTTTATTGCGGCGGTGTCGGGGGTCCCACCTCCAAGTTGGTTCCTTCGCAGTCTCCGAGTTAGGGTCCTCGCTTGTCAGAGCGAGGGATATTAAGGCCTTCTGCCCCCATCCTTTTTGGATAAGTGTTACAGACGGGTGGGCGGGCTCCTTCTGGTAGTTTCTGGGAGATCTGACCGGGACAGGCAGCTTTTATTTCAAATTTACTCTCCCAACTAGAAGATTTCAGAGAGGGCCTTCTGATACTGGGGGGAGATTTTAACTACACACCAGATAAAGTGCTAGATACCTCCAGTATTCCTAAGAAAGGCCCAGGTGAGGGCCGCATTAGGAAATGTTTGCAAAAATACCAGTTGAAGGATGTATAGAGACCAATGCATCTGACGGAAAAGGACTACACTTTCTTTTCTAGACCCCACCAGTCATATTCCCGCATAGATCACTTCTGGATAAGAAATTCCGATCACACACACATTGGGAAATGTTTTATAGGTACCACCACCTTTGCTGACCATGCCCCGGTATTTTTGGAAGTTTCTCTTACTTACTCCAACCCTAAGGTATGGAACTGGAAGCTTAACAAGTCCCCACTAAGAGATGAGGTTATTAAAGCCGATATTCTGAAAGAGATCTCGGCTTATTTCGCCCTTAACAAAACACCGAATGTGAGCCCCATGATAGTATGGGAAGCACACAAAGCGGTTATTAGAGGGATCTTTGTGAAGCACGGTTCCAGACTTAAGAACGGCAGCCAAAGAGACGCAGGACCTAATCCTGAACATCCAAAGAATAGAAAACCTTCATAAGAGGACTCTGGATGTCAATGTTGGGAAGGAATTGCTTTTGCTTAGGGACAAACTGGCGGCCCTGTGTCTTAGTAAGGCGAAAGCTAAGTTGGCCAAATGTAGGCGAGTGTTCCATGAATTTGGGAACAAGTGCAGTAGAACTCTTGCCAATGCCCTGAGAACACAGAGGACAGGATCACATGTGCCATACATCTTAAACAGGCGAGGACAGAAAACCCACCTAGTCCCAGATGTAGCTGAAGCTTTTCAGGAATATTATCACTCTTTATATAACTTGTATTTTAAGACCCAAAGCCCCAGATGTGAAAAATTTAGATCTATAAAACTCACTGAGTAGCTCGCTCAGGACTCCCTCAGCTTTCACAAGAGGACATAGTTAGTTTAGAATTCCCTATTTCGGAAGTCAAATTTTTTAGGGCAATCAAGACCACTCCGTCTGGTAAAACCTTGGGCCCTGATGGTTTTACCCCCCATATATTTTAATACTTTTAGAGACCAACTCACCCCCCATTTTTTGGAAGTGTTTAACTCTCTTACATCTGGGGGCAAATTCTCAAACGAATCCCTATTAGCTCACATCTCCATTATCCCCAAAGAGGGGAAAGATCCAGCAGTTTGTTCCAGCTACTTTTTCCTCTTAAACCAGGATTTAAAACTTTTTAAAAAAATACTTGCGGTTAGACTCCAAAAAGTTATCATTAAACTTGTCCATCCTGACCAAGTGGGGTTTGTCCCAACCAGCAAGGCGACGGACAACACTACAAAAGTACTAAACTGGATTTACTCAGCCCAGAAGTCAAAAACCCCAGACTTTCTGTTGTCAACTGATGCAGAGAAGGCCTTTGACAGGGTTGACTGGAGATTCATGAACCATATCCTGTGTCATATAGGTTTGGGGGAGAAGATGTTGAGTTGGACTAAAGCCATATATAGTATTCTATCAGCTTTGGTGAGGGTTACAAGGCAGGGTTGCCCTCTGTCCCCTCTAATTTTTATTCTAGTTCTGGAACCCTTTCTTTGTCGGATCAGGGCAGCTGGCGATGTAAAGGGGTTACAGATCCTAGGGAAGGAACAAAAAGTGACCGCTTTTGCGGACGATCTGCTTTTTGCAATCACAAACCCGGTGGTGAACCTCCCAAATTTACAAAAGAACTACAAGAGTATGGTAAACTGTCCAATTTCAAAGTGAACCATTCCAAATGTGCAGCTCTGGACAATACCCCCCCCCCCCACACTACTAAAAACCAGTTGGCGGAGAACTTCCTGTTTAAATGGGAAGAGCCCGCTATTAAATACTTGGGAGCTATGATCCCCAAAAATCTACATTTAATCTATCGCCTTCATTTTTCGCCCCTCCTTCTGACCATGGCCAAAGAATTGGAGCAGTGGAATAACCGCTCCTTCTCATGGTTTGGTAGGATACAGGCCGTTAAAACTACAGGCCATGAGCCTACTTCCTAGGTTGCTATATCCATTTCAGACTCTGCCAATATCGCTACCACACTGATTCTTCAAACAACTGTACACAAAATTCTTTAAATTTATCTGGAGTAACAAGAGCCCTCGCATAACCAGGAAACTACTCTTCAGGAGCAAGTCCGTGGGGGGCCTTGGAGTGACTTTGAACTACGCAGCCGCGCATTTAGTTAGAACCATTATTGGGGTGTAGATGGTAACTCGAAATTGTGGGAGCAGACGGAACAGGCATGTAGCACCATTCCTCTTCCAAACATTACCATGGATCCCTGCGCCATACCAATATTTTGATAAGGCACACCCCACCTTACCAGCCACCATCTCGGTCTGTAGGAAATACCGTATTTTTCAGACCATAAGACGCACTTTTTTTCCCCCTAAAGTGGGGGGAAAATCAGGGTGCGTCTTATGGTCCGAATGCATATTTTTTTACTTACCTGTCTCCCCGCTGGTCCCCGCAGCCAGTGTCCTCCTCTGTGTTCCTGTGTCCCAGCGTGCGGCACTTGTGCCCGCCCACGAAGGCGGCGCCGATTGGTTTGATGAATGCCGATC
>NC_092862.1:88119645-88143236 GCF_032062135.1 Pyxicephalus adspersus | reverse complement strand
GCCGCCTTCATGGGCGGGCACAAGTGCCGCACGCTGGATCTCAGGGGAAATCAAATGAATTTTTTTTTCTTGTTTTCCCGTGCGGAAAACCTGGTGCGTCTTATAGTCCGGAGCGTCTAATGGTCCGAAAAATACGGTACTTTAATTGTGAAGCGATTTCACCTCACCCTAGCCCCCTTACCCCAATTCTGGGCAACCCAGATTTTACTCCTGGTTTGGTGCAGGGGGTTTTGACTCACTCAGAAAAAAAGGGACTAACCAAGGCCAGACATTTTGTAGCAGGAAGGTCCTTGTGCACTGAACTACTGTTACTGAACTAGTTAACGCTTCCCTTCCATATGGACTAGATTTTTGGAAAGCAGCACAACTGTCTCACTTTCTTAAATCGCTGAAGATTGATAAAGGATGTGGCAGACAGCTCACAAATTTTGAGAGAATGTTTAGTGGGAAAATGAATTCCTGCCATGCCCTATCAGCTCTTTACTCTCTGCTGAACATAACACCAGATGATTACATACCTACCTATTTGAAAGGATGGGAGAGGGAATTGGGAATGAGCTTCACTCGGGACCAAAGGGACCAAGTGATGAGATACTGTCACAAAAGTTCAATGCACAGCACCTCTCAAGAAACGGGGTACAACATTTTGACACGTTGGTACAAGACCCCTGATAAATTGCATAAATTGTTGGAGGTGTGGGCATCATAGAGGCACAATGCTGCATTTTTTCTGGTCGTGCCTGCAGTACCCTGGGTTTTGGCAGGGGGTGAGGAAGGTATGCCATGATTTGGCGGTGAGAAGAATACTCGACAACCCAGGATTCTTCCTTCTCCACCTTAACGATTGGCCCCTGAAGGCCTATGACGAATCTGTGGTAAAATTTTTGGTAAATGCTGCCAGAGCCTGCATTCCGGGTTTGTAGAGAAAACTCACAGGCCCATCCATGGGTATATAATATGTAAAGTGAATGAGATTAGGTTGATGGAGGATTTACCTGCCAACATATATAAACGTAGTGGGAAATTTCTTGATGTCTGGTCACCCTGGCTAATGTTCCAGGAATCAGATGATTATAAAAATATGTTAGAAGAGCAGCCTGGAGGGACAGGGTAAACCAGGGTTTTCTCAATATTCTATCTAAAGAGTTCTGAGAGGACTGGGAGATGATTGTCGGATAACAGGAGGGAAGGGCTTTGTGATATTTGACATACTTTTTCAGGTAAATAGCATTGTTATTGAATATTTTTTTCTTTTATTTTTGCTATAGATAATTTCTGTTGCAATGTGAGGGTTCTATTCTCTTTGTTACAGTGTTTTGCTTTGTTCTGTTTGTATGTTTGTATGTCCTTTTGATGTTTGGTACAATGTGTACCAGACCAACACTAACAACTTTTTTTGATTGTATTAATGTTATTGCTGTTTGTTATGTCTGTTTTTGTTCTGAAAATAAAAAATTATTAAAAATAAAATGTTATAAAAAAAAAGCCAGAAAAAATCTTTTTCTCTCAAAAAAAAAGATATTTTATTCTGATCCCACTTGCTATCTATCAAAAAAGCATGGCATTTTCGGTGGCCAGTCAAATCCACGTCACCATGGACAGCTGGACAACCAGGCACGGAGTGGGACGCTACCTGTCCTTCACCGCTCACTGGGTGACCTTCCATAGCTCAGTGGGCGGTAGTCTGCAAGAGGCATTGCAGCACCTGGTACCCCCGCTGAGGGGTGTGGTGGGAAAGCATGGGCCACCCCAGTCCTCTCCCTTTTCCTCCTCCTTCATTACTTCTACCGGCAAACCCTCTGTTTTCGACACTCCTCCTGAAAAGTCAACAGCGGAGGATACTGTGGTTAAGCGGGCACGCCACTACGGCTCCCTCAAGCACACGCATTGCCAGGCAGTGCTGAAACTGGTGTCCTTGGGGTAGAAAAGTCACACCGCCAGAGAACTCTTGTTTGCTTTGCACAGAGAGGTTGAGGATTGGCTGACGCCCTTCCGGCACACAACAAGCAATGTAGTGTGCAACAATGGGGCCAACCTTGTGGCTGTGCATGATATCGCATGGGCTGTATAACACATGTGCCCTGCTTTGCGCACGTACTGAACCTGGTGGTGCAGAAGTTCCTCATCATGTACCCAGGACTGCAGGACTTACTGAGACAGGCATGATCCGTCTGCAGCCATGTACGCTGACCCCCTACTGCTGCCGCGGCGCTTAGCAAGATCTAGCTCCAACAGAGGCTTCCACTGCATAGACTGATTTGTGACACTGTGACTAGATGGAACTCCACTCTGCACATGCTCCAGCATCTGTGTGAGCAAAAGCTAGCAATCCGCCATTACTTGGTCAGCGTGGTGTATGGAGGCAGCGGGGCCCTTGGTACAGCCACACAACTGAACTATTTTATCAGTGGCTGCAAATGGAGACGCTGTGCAAGGTACTGGCCTGGCCCCCTTTGAGCAGGCCACAAACATTGTGAGTCGGGAGCAGTCAGGCTGGAACATTGTCATTCCCATCATCTTTCTGCTTGATAATACCGTGTGGCCTGATGGAAAGTGGCGATGGGAGAGGAGGGGAAAAAATGGGGGAGGAGGATAAGGATGACATTACACTCCATAGCGCACAGCCAGCATCAGGAGGAGCAAGAAGGGACACTGGCCAGCATCAGGAGGTTCAAGAGGAGGAGGAGGAAGATGATTATGATGATGATGATGATGAGGGAGACCATGTTGAGGCTACTGGACAGGACCCGTCCAACCTGCATTTGTGCTGTCATGCCCCAGGCATTGTGCAGGCGATTGAACAACAGGAACTGCTATGACTTGAAAGGAGGAGGTGGGTGATGAGGAGGAAGATGTTTTGGCGCCTACTGAGGGACAAGAGGAGGATGAGCCCAGGGAACCCCTCTTTCATATGTGTGTCCACAAGTTGCAATGCCTACAGAGAGAGCCCTGCATTTGCAGCATAAAAAACCGGGACCATTACTGGTTGGTCACCCTTCTGGATCACCGCTACAAAGACAAAATGTCACAGTTTCTACCCAACCCGCCGTAAAAGAAAAAAAGGTGACCCGTCTGAGCAGAATACCATGCTACCTACTATGTGAGGAGTTCTGCGCACCACATTCCACACAGGGAGCTCAAGCAGACACCGCCTCTACCGTATCTTTCTGTAGCCGGGGCAGCAGCAGCATTCGCAGTAGTGGCAGCAGGCCGCAAACATCCAAAAGTATAGACCAAGGCAGGGGGGATTTTCTGGAGGCCTGGCGAAAATTGATGCGGCCACCTCAAACAAGTGAAGTGCAGGGGCATAACCATCAAGAACGGATGAAGCGCATGGTGTATAATTACATTGGCTCTTTTCTAGCTTTTGGTGGTAGTGTTGACGACAGCAGTTATGAGGAGGATGCCTGTAATGACAGTAGTGACGCCATTTATTTTAGGGTCAACAGGCTTGAAATCTGCCCAGTATGCGTCTTTCGTGCCCAGCACCAGTGTTCTGTCCAAAAGAACCTTCAGTGCTGCTGGCAGAGTGTTAACGGACAACTGATCACGACTGTCGCCGAAAAATGTCAATCGCCTCACCTTTTTTAAAAAAAATGAATGAAAGGTGGGTTACTAACAACTATCATATCCCCACTGCAGATGTCACTGATTGACTGACACAAGGAATCACTTGGCCAACTAAGATGCCTCTGTGAACCCACACTGCTCCTGTGTTGAGTCTGTGGCTGCCTATCAATAAACACACTGTCAGCTGAGCCTGCCTCGGTTGAATTTTTCCACTAGTATTTGCAAAGTCCAGGGGTGGCATTCTTCGCCAGTGTCATGCCTGCCATTGTGCCAGCTAGAAATTTACTTTACATTTCTGCTGCTTCCGGGAGGCCAACAAACTGCAGATGAAAACCCCCAGTTGCCACACTGATAGGTACCATTGCCTTTGCCTGATTTTTCAGCTAAGTATTGTAAGATTGAGGATTGGCATTCATGTCATCCACTTCATGATGCAAACAAGCAATATCGTCTACCTTCCTAATGC
Source organism: Pyxicephalus adspersus (assembly GCF_032062135.1). NCBI lineage: Eukaryota > Metazoa > Chordata > Amphibia > Anura > Pyxicephalidae > Pyxicephalus > Pyxicephalus adspersus. The sequence continues at coordinate 88,139,200 of NC_092862.1, read as the reverse complement.
TTCCGGCACCACAGACCACAGCAACAGTTCTGGCACACAAAACATCTTGGTCTGGCCCTTCTACATGTAATCACAAATTTCTAATATTTGCATTACACACTTCGGGTTGGCATTGACGATGCACTACACCCAGCTCCAGATGCCAGTTACCAATGCTGTCCACGCTCCGTCTCAGGGTCCACCGCCTCCTCCTGATGCTGTTGCTGCTGCCTGTCACTACTCTATTCACTATAATTGTATTACACACTTCTGGGTGCCATTGACGATGCACTACATCCAGCTCTAGATATCAGTTACAAATGCGGCCCACGCTCTGTCTCAGGGCCCACCTCCTCCTCCTGATGCTGTTGCTGCTGCCTGTCACTACTCTATTCACTATAATTGTATTACACACTTCTGGGTGTCATTGACGATGCACTACATCCAGCTCTAGATATCAGTTACCAATGCACTCCACGCTCTGTCTCAGGGCCCACCGCCTCCTCCTCCTACTGTTGCTGCTGCCGCCTGCCCAGTACTCCATTCACTTAAATTGTATTACACACTTCAGGGTGGCATTGACGATGCACTACACGCAGCTCCTGATGCCACTTACCAATGCGGTCAACATTCCTTCTCAGGGCCCACCGCCTCCTGCTGATGCTGCTGTTGCTGCCGCCTGCCAGTACTCCATTCACTAAAATTGTACACATCTGGGTGACATTGATAATGCACTACACCCAGCTCTAGATGCCAGTTCCAAATGCGGTCCATGCTCCGTCTCAGGGCTCACCGTCTCCTCTTCCTGCTGCTGCCGCCTGTCAGTACTCCATTCACAAAACTTGTATTACACACTTCTGGATTACATTGGCGATGCACAACACCCAGCTTGAGATGCCAGTTACCAATGCGGTCCCCACTCCGTCTTAGGACCCTCTACTTCCTCCTCCCGCTGTTGCTGCTGCCGCCTGTCAGTACTTCATTCACTAAAATTGTACACTTCTGGGTGGCATTAACAACGCACTACACCCAGCTCTCCTTACCAAGTACCAAGTACTGACTCTTACCAATGCTGTCTCCCTGGCGATAGCTGACCACACACAGGCCACACACTGCTACTGCTCTAGCTGACCCAGCCTTCGTCTCTGGTCCTCCATCCTTTTGCCTAATGTCACCGCACTATTTGTCCACATCTTAATGGGTGACATTCCTAACACGTCATCCAGGTCATGATGCCAGCTGGCAATTATTATTATTATTATTATTATTAATAAACAGGATTTAATTAGCGTTAGGATACTATGCAGATGTGTAAATTCAATAGGGGTGCGTACATTAAATAGCAAATGCGTTTTCCTGCTGTTTTGACGGCAGAGACTGTTGCTAGTGGGTTGAGTTCACCCTTTCACAATGTCCTAAGGTTTGTGCGTCATTCTGGATGCTGTCCGTCATGCAAAAATCCTATTTGCCTGCTGTCGCGTTGCCTGTTATTTTCTGGAAAACCACAAGGTCTTTTTTAACTTTTGTATTTTTTCCTTGTTGCCACTGTTCTCTTACACTTACATTGCAAATTTGGTGGTTCTAACATTTATAGGGGCTGTGCTAATAATGTTTAAAGTCGGCCCATTGACTTTAATGTAATGTCCGGTGGGACTGTCAGAGGCCTTCTCGCTCATCCCTATATATTATATATATGTGTTGTTTACTAGTGGTGGGGGGCTGAGATGAGATGGGTCCAGAGTACTCCTTTTTAGTCAATATGGGATATAAACACATGGTCCAGGTAACCAAACAGTATGATTGAGATGTATCATGGTTATCCTAGTTAAATCCTAATAACTGATTTAGGGGAATATTCTGAGCCTAGCTCAAGCCGATACATACAATTTTATTTTTTTCACTCTTGTTGGGTCATATTTAGTTATTTTGTTTTTGGTTTTAGAAAAAAAAATAACAGAAAGAGAGTTATTTAAAAGATACCCACCTAGTTCTCTGACCTCCAGATGCTGAATAGTTTTGCCCTGGGCAGGGCATCCACAACGGGGGCCATGCCTAAAGTAGGTGTCTGTATGGTCAGTAGAATGAACAAAAGGGGGGAATGAGAATGAAGACTATCATATCATAGGACTGATCATAGAATCCATTTTGTAGAAGAACTATCCATGAGAAATATAACAAGTAATCCTGCTATATTGTGGGGGGTGTGAACATCCTGTAAGAGTTTCTCTTTGTTAATAAGAACAAAGGGGCACCTGGGGAGGTGTTAAGAGATTCCCAGGATATCAGGGTGGTAATCTGTTAACTGTAAACTCTTAAGGCCATCATACACTCTGGGTTCCTCCGAATAGTGACTTCAAACATTTATTTACTTTTGTACTTGTATAAATAACACTATGTTTTTCTGAATAAACCAGAACAGCAACACTACTGGAACTGTGTCTGTGTCTGTTCTCTTACGATCGTAATATTAACCTAACAGCTGACGTTTTCTTTAATGGATGAATTTCTTCCTTGACAAACCCTAAATACAAAAATATAAAAATCTGTTAAAACAAAGGTGCATGAAAAAATATTGAAACCTTTAATATAACTGTACAGTAGCATATATAACATATATATATATATATATATATATATATATATATATATACATACATATAATATGATTACTTTGTATTGTATTCAATACAGTTAATTTTTATTGAATCCAATTCAAAGTAATTAGAATTTCCTGCCGGGCCCCTTCGCTCCCACCGACTCATGCACTGACGTCACCTGGAACTCCCAGGGAACGTCAGTGCACTCGCCGGAGGAAGAGGCCCGTCAATGAGATCTGACGGGTAGGACGCCGATGGGACCAGATAAGTGTTTTTTTAATGTTTTTAGCTATCCCGAGTGTGGCTCACTCATGATTACCGCTCTTGGGGTTAACAAAGAACTGTATGAAACCACATGTTGCCCAACTATAGAAGTTGCCCCATAGTGTTGATGTTCGAATTCGGGCTGTCCCTATATTCGACCCGAATATGGCTGTTCGAATTTGGGTAGACCTGACCCGAAAAACACGGGATTCGACAGCAAAAATTCGGGAGGAAAAAAAAAAAAATTTTCTTTTCTCAAATTATTTATTTCGTATGTGTTTTTTATTTTAAACTTGTTCTTTTTTTATTTTTTACAGGTTATCTGACAATGACATTATGAATCATTATGAATTGTGGGATTCCTGGACCGTGGGGACTGTGCGGTCACAGCTAATTGAAAGCAGGTGCCTTCAATTAGCTGTAACCGCAGGCAATACGAGGGCAATAGAGGTTGAATGGAGATACTATCTCCATTCATACCTCTACTGCTCTGTGATTGGCTGAGAAATAGGAAACCATGATGACAGCTTAAGCATCATCAGGGTTTGCCTTTCCTCAGCCAATCACAGAGCAGTAGAGGTATGAACGGAGATAGTATCATAGTAAAGCTCCGCTGATTGCTCTGCTCCCTGAGTTGCTGAGGAAAGGGAAATCCTGATGATGCCTTTGCTGTCATCAGGGTTTCCCTTTCCTCAGGGAGCAGAGCAATCAGCGGTGTAGAACACTGTGCCTTGCAGTAACACGCATAGGGAGTCTGCTGTGGTAGTGAAATAATACTGTGAGTCAGTATGACATGCAGATGACAAGCGTCGGTATTAGAATCACTGCACACTTCACTTATTTAGGCAGTCACAAGGCCAAAACTGACCAAATAACCCAAAGAAGCGCACTCCTTTTACACTCTCGTCAGCTGATTCCACATAGCGGTCAACAGAACCTGTTCTATTAACTGCCTATACAAGTAGAGCCCGCCCGACAGAGTGGAGAGGGTGACTGAGGTGACGGCAGCAGTAGCATCAGGCTGAGGCTACAGAGTGGCACAATGACAGAGTTTGGAGTTGGCGACAGCATTAGGAGGCTACAGAGTGGCACAATGACAGACTCTGGAGGTGGCGGCAGCAGCAGCATCAGGAGGAGACCACAGAGGTGGCGGCAGCAGCAGCATCAGGCGGAGACCACAGAGTGGCCCAATGACAGAGTCTGGAGATGGCGGCAGCATCAGGATTTTCAGTATGAATACAGACCGTGAAAGTGGGGCCTCTTGATCCTTGTAACTTTTGGGTTCGGAGCAGGAGGTGTCAGGCAGCAGCAGCATCAGGTGGAGACCACAGAGTGGCACAATGACAGAGTCTGGAGTTGGTGACAGCATCAGGAGGCTACAGAGTGGAACAATTACAGAGTCTAGAGGCAGCGGCAGCAACAGGAGGCTACAAAGTGGCAAAATGACAGAGTCTGGAGGTGGCAGCAGCATCAGGAGGCTACAGAGTGGCACAATGACAGAATCTAGAGGTGGTGGCAGCAGCAGGAGGCAGCAGAGTGGCACAATGACAGAGTCTAGAGGTGGCGGCAGCAGCAGCATCAGGTGGAGACCACAGTGTGGCACAATGACAGAGTCTGGAGTTGGCGACAGCATCAGGAGGCCATAGAGTGGCACAATGACATAGTGTGGAGGTGGCGGCAGCATCAGGAGACAACAGAGTTGCAAGGTGACACAGTGTGGAGATGGCAGCAGCAGCAGCATCAGGAGACCACAGAGTGGCAAGGTGACATAGTGTGGAGATGGCAGCAGCAGCAGCATCAGGAGACCACAGAGTGGCAAGGTGACATAGTGTGGAGATGGCAGCAGCAGGAGACCAGAGTGGTGACGTTGGTGACATAGTGTGGAGATGGCAGCAGCAGCATGAGGAGACCACAAAGTGACCCGGTGACAGAGTGGGGCGGTGGGTGGCAATACCAGTACCCCTTGATGAAGGTGGGTAAAAGAAGGAGCTCTTGGCATCTGATGTGTGGCATCAGGCGGGTGACAGCATCAGAGTAGTAGCTAAGGCAGGTAGCCAGAAGAAACCGGTCTCTTTTGTCAAGGTTTGGGTGAGGCCGCATGGATCATCTCCACTGCATACTGCCATGGTGTGTCTGGGTTCACTGCCTCGTCTTCCTCATCTCCCTCTTGCTTCATCTGGCTGCTCCTGCTCCCCCTCTCCTGTCATCTGAGTAGAAAAACCACCCATTTCGCTATATACTGTGCTCCAATGTCCTCCTCCTCCTCCTCCAGTTCAGCCCCCACAGGGCTCATGTGGCCGTGGGATCTAGACACCACATCTCCAGTCCCCTGACCAGCCAGATTTACCAGCATCTGGTTCAGGACATGAAGCAGTGGAATGACGTTGTTCATCCCATAGTCCAGGGGACTGACAAATAATGTGGCCTCCTCAAAGGGCCTGAGCAAACGGCAGGTGTCACGAATGAGCTGCCACTGGCTGACATCGAAGTTAGACATGGGAGTACTCCTATCCGCTTGGATCATCAATAAATGGTTGATGGCCTTTCTCTGTTCGTATAGTCGGTCCAATATATGGAGGGTGGAATTCCAACGCGTCGCATATCAGCCTATGTTGGGGGATGCCATTCTGCCGCTGCAGCTTAAGGAGGGTGTGCTTTGCGGTGTACAAGTGGCTGAAGTGCATGCAAAGTTTCCTGGCCATTTTTATGATGTCTTGCAAATGGGTGGAAGACTTCAGGAACCGCTTGACAACCAGATTGAACACGTGTGCCATGCAGGGCGCATGGCTCAGCCTTCCTTGACGCAGCGCTGACACCACGTTCTTCCCGCTGTCGGTCACCATGGTTCCGATTTTGAATTGTCGCAGAGAAAGCCAGGCAAGCTGGACCACCACATCGGAGCTACGGTTCCTCCAGGCCACTTTATGGTGAGGTTGCATATGTTGACGCAGGGCCATGGTGCCAACATTGGCACCTTGCCCACGCTTCACCTTCTGCCCATATATTCTACATATGGTGATGTTAACCTCCTCTGGCGGCTTAACAAAAATCTGCCACAGTGCCAAGTAGGTGATTTCCCCCCCAACACTTTGCACTGACTGACTGCTACCGCTGCTGCCTCCGTGTACCCCTGCACCACTAATTCCCAGGCAGGTAGGCTGCTGCAAAGCAGGTGGTCTACCCCAGGCACGTTTGGCTCCCGACCTCCCACTGCTGCCACCCTGCTGACTAGCAGCCGCTGCCTCATGGGCAAACTGCCACCTTCTTCTCCTGATGATGATGAAGCCCCTTCTTCACCCAGCTCCCAAGTGCGATCGGCTTCATCATCATCGAGTAGTGTATACACGTCACTGATATCCTCCTCAACAGCCTATTCGCTCGCAACATCACCTCCCACGCTACTCTCCTCACTACTTGCCCGCCTAGCGGAGGAAGCGGCGGATGTCTCCTCCAGATCTTGGCTGGGCAGTAGCTGCTGACCGTCCTCTACTAGCTCATTCCCACTGTATAGTGGAGCTGAGCCCACAGCATACAATACTTCTGTGACTAAGGGAACAGCAAAGGACAGAGGCAGGTTGAAGACAGGTGAGGGCACAGGGCCTGCTCCCTGGCCATGCCAACTAAGGGTTGTGTCTGACAAACCCACGGACTGTTGGCTGGGGGTGTCTGATGTCACTTGGGTGAAGTGGATGACCGAGTTAACCAATCAAGAATCGCTGGGTTGCTGGTCAAGACACAACCGCTAGATGACACCGGGAGCTCAGGCCTCTCGCTGCGACTCCTGTTGACATGCCCCCTACTCTGCTGCGACCTCTGCCTGCGCCAGAAACATTTAGGCCTCTGCTACTCCTCTGTGCATGGCCTGGCACTTCTCTGTGTGACATACTTTTACTTGAACTAAATAAATTAAAAGCACATTAAAACACACCTAAAAGTGACAAATATATTTTTCTTTTTGTACTCAAATAGGCCACTAAGCGCTTTCACCACAAATAACTGCAACAGTGAAGTGCGTATATATTTTTCTTTATGTACTGAAATAGGCCACTAAACGCTTTCACCACAAATAACTGCAACAAAGAACTGCGTAAACATTTTTCTGTATATATATATTGCTGGAATGACAGAGCTGTATAATGGCTATTTGGATCCCCAAATAATCTTTCCCTGCACTTTTAAATCGCTTTTCTAGCACTGTCCCTAGCGCCTTCTGACGTCTCTCCATGCACTAAGATGCTGTTAAATGATTCCTCCCTATCCTTTCCCTGCACTTATAAATCGTTTTTTCTGGGGTTTTTTTGCACAGTGAGGTTTCTCCTAACACTCTCCATAGCGCCTGCAGACGTCTCTCCCTGCACTCAGAACGCTGCAAAATGTCTGAATCCAGGATGGCTGAGGCTATTTATAGGGCTGTAACATCACAGGACTGGCTGGTGATTGGCTGCATGCATGGCATTATGGGTCATCCCGCCTTCCCAGAGTTCCTTGCCCCGTGTCCTCACACGTGTATCCGCCATTTTAGGAAAAATTGCGATTCGTTACCACGAAGTGCGAGGAAATTCGCATTCATTGCGAATCGAATTTTTCCTGAAATTCGGATTGAACTCCACTTCGTCAGCTTCGATTCGCTCATCTCTACTAATGATGTCACCAACAGCATAACACAAAATTACTGCTAGCCTTGCATGATTATTTATATTTGTGCTTTCATCCAAGCACATGGAGTAACAGGCTGTTTTTTGTAACAGTGAGCTGCTGACTAACATCACTTGCCATGTGCTGAACTCCATCTTTAACAGTATTTCTGCTAAGTGCATTGTTGAATAATTTAATCCTTTTTTGGGAAATCATGAAAAAGGGAATTACTCCCAGACAACATAAGTGTTTTCATAATATTCCCATCGGAGAGGGGTTGGTTTCAAAGTGCCTTCTGATACTTGATGTGTGACACACAACACTTTCCTTACATAAAATGCATAATGCTTTCCCATCCAATTCAATCACTCCAAATGACTCTGTCCAGGCCTCTTGAAATGATCTTTCTCTATCTGTTATTGCTTTGCTGTAGTCATTTTTGGGTGTTCAAGACTTGAGTCTAGAGTCTACAAAAACACAAAATTAAAAAAAAAACGAAGCACCCAATACAGATCTATCTCTAAACCAAAAAATATACAATTTTTTGTGTATTTGGTGAATCAACAGTGATTCTTAGCTGGGGTTCCTTTTGACTTTGCTGACCACCAGTGCAAGAGAGCAATGTTCTACTGACCACCATCTATTGGCCTGCTATGAAAAAGGCATTGGAGTGCATTTCCTACCTCTGATCACCCACGGCTATAAATGTGTTGGAACTACTTCTTGGGGAATTTGCCTACATAAAAGGGAGTGGAGGTGTAGCGCACATTTCCCATACACAGGAGGACTGCAGTCCCATTAGCAGGAGCCCGGGTTGGTTCCTCTGGACAGCAGCCAATACTGAGTGCCCCGACAATCCCAGTACAATGAGTGCCATGTCTGTCCTGTCGTCTCATATAGCACACACACAGGCCATAGAGAGCTGAATCCTTTACACCAACCTATCCCAGCACACCAAGTATGTGATGTCAGGTAAACGCAACCTGCTGCTATGCAATGACATTGCAACCTTTAGTGTACTGGACGCATAGAACAGATGTCAATAGGTGTGGATGTCATTCATGCAATGTACAACAATTGCTCTCTATGACAGAACCAATCCATAACCCGACATCAGCAATGAGCACCAACCTGATAAGACTGATAAACTAATAAAAACATTAAAAAAGCCCGCTGGATCAGACCATTGGCCCATCTAGTTCAGCTCCTTTATCTCACAGTGGCCCACATCTAAAATAAGGAGGTAGCACAAACCCATCAGGGCCAGTAACCCGTGATAGACTTTTCCTCCAGAAATTCGTCCAATCCCCTCTTAAAAGCATCTAGGCTAGATGCCTTTACCACAGTGCAGAATTACTTTCTTTGTTTATTTCAGTAACTAAGACATTGACACTAACACAGAAAATGATCAACATCTTCCTAGTAGGGTGCACACAGCAAAAATAATAATAATAATAGATATAATTTATATCTCGCATTACAGGAAAGCAGGGTGTTTTACTAAACACACGCCAATTGTATAGCAAAGCAGCACATTTCACACAACTTTTTATAAAGTACCATGGACAGCTACACACAGTTACAGGGTTCCCAATACATTGATCAGACACTCACCTTCTACCACAAACTTTGTATACTGGTCCTGACTGAGTATAGCAGACTGGTACTCCTGCCCCTGGGCTGTGCAGCTCTGTTCAGTGTCTTCAGCTTTCATATTGTACTTCCTATAACTAGGACAGAGCATTACAAGATACCCCTCCCCCCCTTGTCATGTCTGCTTACCCCTCCCTCTCCCTCTCCCCATCTGTACTTTCACCCTTTCAATATTGGATCAAGACACATCAGCTTCAATTTTCTGGAGAAGAAGGGATATTCTGAAGCCAGCACGAACTAACAGACGGAAAGCCAATGGGAGGCCACCCAGGTGGGGAGTACGTGCCCACAGAGAGGCCTCTGAGTGCCTCCTCTGGCACACGTGCCATAGGTTTGCCATCACTGGACTAGATGGACTAGCCCTCCAACTCATTTGGGCATCGGAGAGCCTTGTGCCCCCATGCCCCACCTCCATGGCTTGTAACATATCACAGTCTAGAACTGAATGACTGTTTAGTTTCTTGCCTAACAAGTTCTATCTTGACAGGTGTGATTGTAATGTTATATTCCATGTTATTCACCTTACCTTTTAACAAATTTGTGTTAAAGGGCATGCATAAAGCCCATATAAGGCCTATTGTTATTTATTTATTAGTTGGAAGCATAGTGTGTATACTATGTAGAAAGCTTTTATTCTATGCAGGAGGCTTAAGAATGTGCAAATGTTGGGACTGGGTGGATGGGGCTTCCCAGGAAAAATGTCACTGCTTTACAACATATTGGGATAACTTTTCTGGTTGTTTGAATCATCTGTCTTTTAGTCACAGAACTGGCACAAGCTTTTTATTTTATTTATATATGCTAACATTTTTACACATGAACATTTAGCATGATAGTCCATTTTTTATAGATCATTTTTCAGAAATGTAAAACTAAGACACCAAAAAGGTTGCCAAGTCTATAAAAGTACTTTAATTACCAATTACTATCAATTAAATATTATTACTCTTAGACAACATTAAAACCTGCAATCATTACTACATGATATAAGATTGCATTTAATTTAAATGATTGAATCTGCAATAAAAATATCGAAACATTAGAAATCACATTATAATACACATTAAAAATCTAACATACAAGTACATAAACCTTAGTATTTCAAACATTTCAAACATTTTCATTACCAACATACTGTATATGATTTATTTATTTTAAAAACTGTGTCATTACTATGTGATTAGTAAAAGAATACTGTACATATTTTTACTTGGAGTGGTATGAGTATATTATTTGCTAGATTACAAATATCATAGCTGTCAGAACACACAAAATTGTCATAAAGACAACACTTACCTCTGGCTGGTAAAACTAACTATTTATACTCCCTAAACATTCTTGAGTTAGTAATTATGAGATTAAGTCATCAAGTATAATCATTGAAAAGAATTTTTTTGTATCAGCAGGTAGACAATCTTGATATTACACATTAAAAATATCCACTTATGTTGTAACAACACAAAAAAACATTTAAGAACATAAGCACACCCACAGTATACTTTTATGGAGCTTTTATGAGTATTTAGTAATAATATGAAATTTTTAAGACTGTGTGTATACTTTATCAGTCAAAAGTTGTAAACTGCCATTTTATTATTATAGCTGTTGTGAATAACATGAAATGGCATTTAATTAGGCATTGAACTGCTGGAAGTTTAGGTTACCAAAAACTTAAAAATAACATATAGTAAATTACTACTACTTTTTCAGGTAATGAATTGGCAACTTATAGTTTTTGTGCAGGAGTAAAAGTAAAATAAGCCATGAAAATGATGACATTTGATGCAGACAATTCCTAGAGGTGTCCCAAATTTTGAAGATTACTCACAAACTGTCTTCCTGTTTAAAAAAAAAAAAAATCATAAGTGTGGGTCTTTCTACTGGGATTGACCAATTGACATGCAGTGCATTTTGATACATCATGAAAGGAATGCTATCTCAACCATTAAGTTCTTCTACCTACATAACCCATATGGAGTAATTTCTACACTACCACTATAGGCCTTTTAATTTGGGATAACTTTATCATTACTAAGGATCACAAAGTACTACATGCTCTTTTTTGTTTATGATGGAATTTTTTTTCTATGAAATCTCTAGAAAAAAATTATATATATATTATATTAATATATTATATATAAATCAAATACTAAATACAATGTACCAGTACAATGATTAACTGATTTTTTAAAATAACATTTGCAGACTATTTTTTGCCATTTTACGCAGGTGCAACTGAATTTTGACAGCAGCCCCTATTGTGTAAAGCAAATTATTACCGGTTGTCATAAAGTCCAACTCCAGGTAATTTTTTTTTTTATTTAGATTGTACTCTGCACTTCTGAACATTGCACTTCTGTACTGTCACTGTGGCAACTGGATCTCAAAATGCTACAGATGCAGTACCAAAAATTAGTGAAAAAGGTTCAGTGGAATGACCCTTTTTATATTTTAAATTTTTTATTGAGAATTTAAAGCAACAAACATATATACAAAAAAACATTAGACCATAATAGGCAAAAACATGTAACTTCTTACAAATTAGTTAGATACATATATACATATTATGGGCAGCACGGTGGCTCAGGGGTTAGCACTCCGGCCTTTGCAGCGCTAGGTCCCAGGTTCGATCCCCAGCCAGGACATTATCTGCATGGAGTTTGCAGGTTCTCCCCGTGTCTGTGTGGGTTTCCTCCGGGTACTCCGGTTTCCTCCCACATCCCAAAAACATGCAGTTAGGTTAATTGGCTTCTCCCTAACAATTGACCTTAGACTACATTAATCACATATGACTATGGTAGGGACATTAGATTGTGAGCTCCTTTGAGGGACAGTTAGTGACACGACTATGTACAGCGCTGCGTAATATGATGGCGCTATATAAATACTGTATAATAATAATAATAATATTATTCATTTCTTTCCTTTATACCTAGTGCTAATATATGGCGACTTTCATTTATATAATGGAGAGAACTGAAGTAAAATTTTAGATGATAAAACTGTGTAAAATAACCTTAGAACAGAAGAAGTTTGCAAAACCCAGTGGCATAATAACCCAAAATTTTGATATATATTATATCCCAATTATCTCATTAATTACATTTCATTATTTAGAAGAAACCTTTCTATTCCAATCATTTAATGTGTGGTGAAAATATAAAACCTTTTTTCCATAATAACCCAATATTTCATATTGTAATCATTATTAGTGTCAAAAAAAAGACGTGTCATAAATCATTTTAACCAATATCTCCCCCCCTCCCTCCCTTCCCTTCTCCTCTTTCTCAACATCAGCATTTTCACATTGTAGAAGCATATGTAGTACGTATTTTAGACTAATATGAGGTACAAATTGTTGATCTAATGTGGAATCAGCATACACGTTACTATTATGTATCTAATCTTTATTACATCTCAAAATGCAAGCAGCATTATATGATTCTATGTCTGGGCAATTTACTCCTCCATTCCTTATCCATTGTTGCAATACTGATAAACTTAATCTAGCAGACTTGCCTCGCCATATAATTTTAGAGAACAATTTATTAAAGGCTCTAAGATCCATTTTTTTAATTACTATGGGTAAAGATTGGAGAATATAAAGAAGCTGTGGAAAAAGGATCATTTTTATTAAACTTATCCTTCCCAAATATGAGAGCATAAGCTTAGGCCAATTACGCATTTGTTCAGAAAGTTTGAAAAATAAACTCTATATTCTGAGAATACAATTTATAAGGGTTTTTAGTAATTTGTACTCCTAAATATTGTATATTCTCCCTACACCAGATAAAAGGATATTCTTTACTCCATACGGGTCTGACAAATCTTGAAAGATACAACGCCTTGGATTTAACAAGGTTATTAGCGTAACCTGAAATAGCCCCATATTGAGTGATTAAATTAAAGATAGTTGCTAAACTGTTTCGCGGATTAGAAATATATAACAACAAATCATCAGCAAAAGCAGTGATTTTAAGAGTACATGATCCCACTGATATACCCTCAAACTCAGATAAATCCTCTAAGAGCCGAAGAAGAGGATCCAATGCTAAGGTAAATAAGATTGGATAAAGAAGACATCCTTGTCTGGTACCTCTAGAGAGTGTTATGGGCGTCAACATATCTCCATTAATAATCAGTTTAGAAGATGGATTATTATATATGTATTGAATATAGGAAGAAAACATCTGTCCAAATGACCTATTAGACAATAAAGCATTAAGCAAAGGCCATTCTATTTTATCAAAAGCTTTTTCGGCATCCAAACTTAGTAACATAATTTTAGGTTTCTAAGTCCTAGAAGATTGTACAGAGCAGCAATAGCTGCTCGAACCCCAATGGTTGAGTTTTTATTAGGAACAAAACCCAAATGATGATTAGTCAATATGGTAGGCCAAAAACTCTTTAATCTTTTTGCCATTAATTTAGCCAAGATTTTATAGTCACAGTTCAACAAAGAAATTGGTCTATAAGATGCTAGTTGATCAGGATCCTTGCCTGGTTTTGGAATCAACGTAGTATGAGCTTCATTAAAACCTAAAAAAGGATCCTAGTGGATCAATATTTCTTTTTACATTTCTGCAAGTAAAGGGGTTATTGCTGGAGCTAAAATTTTATAATATTCCGCCGAAAAAACATCCAGACCTGGCGTTTTATTAGAAGCTAAAGTGTTAATTGTATGAAGGACTTCTGATTCTGAAACTGGGGCATTAAGTTGCTCTCTATAAACTGAAGACAACTTAGATAAATTAGCCTTTTCCAATAATGTTTGCAGTAACTGAGGTTGAGAATCTTGGGCAGTATATACATTTTTATAGTATCTTTCAAAGATCTTTAAAACATCTTGGTGAGATGTAAAAAAAAAGTGTTAGAAAACGGGTCCTTTACTCTCAGAACATACCAAAGGATTAGCTAACCTTGACAACAACGTGCCAATTTTATTCCCCTATCTATAAAATGTATGTTTGGTATAATAAACTTGAGTTTTCACTCTAGTATCAACTAGCATATTTAATTGAGCTACCGCTTCCTGCCAAGATTTGTTATTCTCTCTATTATTAGATTGGAGATACTCTTTATATCGTTGCACAACCAAGTCCTGGAGAGTATATTGTTTAAAATATTCACGATTACGTTTTGCTACAAAAAACATAATATATCCTCTCGTAAAAGCTTTCATAGTACGCCACAGCAAAATTGCAGTATCCCAATGTTGTAAGTTATCATCAAGTCCATCCGCCCAATGGGATTGAAGATAAGCCCTAAAAGAGGAGAATTTAAATAAATAAGTTTGAAAACACCATAGTTATGTTTTTCTAAAAGATTTTTATAACTGCATTTGATAGATCAGAGGAGCATGATCCGAGAGAATAAAATTCCCAATAGGCACTTTGTTAATTTTTGAAAGTAAGCCTTTTATTGCCAATAACAAGTCAATTAATTATAGAAAATGTAGAATGAGCTTTAGAATAACAAGTATAATCTCTCTCCGTTAAATGTAAAAAACACCACACATCTATCAAGGGGGTTTGAAACAATAAACGGTTTAATTCAGAAGTGGATGGATCTGATCTAATATTGGTTTGCCTTGATCTATCCAGTGATGGATCAACAACTGTATTAAAATCTCCGGCCAAAATTAAATTCGGATAGGAACTAGTTAATATCTTTCTACAGAGATCAATAAAAAAATTTGAAGAATTGTTATTGGGAGCATATATAGAACCCAAAGTATACCTGGTGCCTGCAATCTCCACTAATACAAATAAGTATCTACTAACAGGGCCCAATTCTGTAGAATAAATTTTATAAGGAAGATTTTTATTAAACATGAGAGCCACACCACTCGTTTTGGTTTTAAAAAAACGTGTAGATCACTTCACCTATCCATGAAGCTTTAGACAATGGAACCTGACTCTCCTTCCAATGTGTCTCCTGTAGAAACACTATATCTGGAGATTGCTTTTACAAATGTAATAACACCTTTTTACATTTTTGAGGGCTTTTCAAGGCTGCTACATTCCAAGAAATCAACTTTAAAAGGGACATTTCCTTTTCAGAGAGACAGATGCTAGACAACTAGTAAAAACAGATATCCCAAATATTGACCATAGCCATCCTAACCAGTGGTCCTTAATCCATCCAATACAATTTAAGAAACATATAGTGAAAATTTTAAAAGACAAAATCTCATCACAAGCAGCATTCCAGGTATATATTACCTGTTTCCCAGAAGGAAAATACATTGTCTGTGAGTTATAATAACCTTTATATAAAGATATCCATGAATATCACCATGTAAATTCAATTCTCTTTTTCTTTTATAACCAACAAACGCCTGCTGACGGCGTATCCCGACAGAGTAGCACTGCATTTGCAAAAAATCAAAAACAAAAAAGTGCATTGTAATGGACAATAGATAAACATTTGCATTTCTTTTTTCTCTTTTCATCTTTTTCCTTTTTATTTGTTTCTTCCCTATAAGACATGTACCTAAAGAAATATACATCTCTACCTAATCAATTAGCTTCCTTCAGAAGATGAGGTAAACAATTTAAACAGTTTAACTACATTAGCTGGATCATCAAATAACTTAGCCTCCCCTTGTCAAAGAACTTTAAATTTGGCAGGATACAAAAGAGAAAAACGGATGCCCATATCCACCAAGCGCTTCAAAACTGGGGCAAAAGTTTTTCGTTTTTGTGTTACCACAACGGAGTAGTCCTGGAACATCAGAATCTTGTTACCCTCCACTTGGATATCCCGGATCTTTCTATAGGCTCCCAGCACTGTTTCTTTATCGATAAAGTGAAAATGTTTAGCTATTACAGGTCATGAATGTTGGGCCATAGACTGGCGCTCAGGGCTTATCCGATGAGCTCTTTCAATATTCCGTAGAGAACCAGGTGGAAGATTCAATACCTTCATCAAAGGGGTTGTAAGAAATTGAACCAAGTCATGGCCTTTGTATGATTCTGGTATACCAATAAAGCGCAAATTAGACCTCCTATTCCGATTCTCCAAATCTTCTTATTTGGTTTCTGTAGAGGTGAGTAAAGTATTTTGAGCAGCAACTTTAGTATTAGATTGTAGAAGCTGATCTTCCAAGTCCCTTACTCTCTGTTCCAATTCAGCCATACGTTGGGTATTGGTGGATATTTTCGCTAATGCTGATTCGATAGATTTTTGCAAGCCCTCAAATTTGTTATCAAAATAGGGCAACAAGATTTTAAACACTTCAGAAGCAATTTCTGAATAATCAGGTGAACCAAGCAATAGGTCAGACCTTGATTCCTCTCCCTCTGCATATTCCATAAAAGACTGGTGTTGAGACATAGGAGAGGAAGAAGGAGTAGGAGAACCAGCTTTTAATGGAGGTTTAAGCTTTTGCTTATTAGTATTCTTGTGTGTTGAAGAGGACTGTTTCCCAACAAATGTATCCATTGTGTAGCAATAATTGGGGTAATACTCTGTAAGGGATATTGTAACTTTTATAAAAAAGAGGCAATAGATAGAAAATCCCCCTCAAATATTTTCAACAAAAAATGGAGGTCAGGAGCAAAATAAATGCATAAATATTCAGAGAAAAAAAGATGTATCTTTTTCTTTTTAAATTACATCTAAGTACTTTCAGCAAATAGAAGAAGAACTCACAAGTCCCAAGTTATAGGATTCAAAAAAAGTGCCTTTATGCAGAGCTGAGCAGCGTGTGTGATTTTAAACCTGATATGGTCGCCATAAGACATGCGGCTAAAGCATCCAGCGCCGACTCCGGGATGTTTATACTGCGTGTGAGCTGCTCACGCAGCTCCCACGCAGCTAGTTCGCTCCCTGCTACGGCCCCCACCTTCTGGAGAGATCAGCGGGGTGCCGGTGGATGGATACAAGCCGAGCTCAGGGAGCAGTGGTAAAACGGGGCTGCTCTTCTAGCTCCGCCTCCGGAAGTCTCTACCATCACAACTGATTTGGAATGACCCTTTTTATCATGATTACTCTTACCTAGGGATAGATCTCCTCTTATTCCCTGTTGTCTTGTGGACACTAAGTGAGAGTAAATGTTCTCAATAAGGCTACAGGCAGCAGTAAAGACATCTCAGTGGCTTTAACCCCAAAGCACAAAAAAATTAATCCAAAAAAAAAAAAAACAAGAATTGCCTGGAATTCTTTGTTCCAGTATACTACAACAACCCCAAAAAACACACATGTAAAGCATGTGTACCACAACCTGCAACATCTGCTTTGTGAATTTTGTTACCACACTGCATTAGTAAATAGACCTTTAGAGATATTGTAAAAGAAAACAAAGTGCCACTGAGCAATTTTTCCTACACTGTTAAAAGGCACTTGGTCACTCCAAAAGCTTCCACATCCACAAACAGATATAAAAGTCAAGTCTGTGAAAAAATTAACAAAAGTATTCAGTCAAGTAATATGTGGCTATTTTGGGTTAAATGATTAAAACAAATTTTGTTAAATAAAATGATTTCACAAATTATTGTACATATCTGTTGAAATTTTGAATTGCACAATATTTCAGTTACATGTAGAAAAAAGTAGGGTATTTTAAAACCTTTCACTGCTTGTATTAAAAAAAAAAATATATATATATATATATATATATTCATTCACTGTAATCTGCCTTTTTTGTATGACTAGGCTTGCAAATGAGTGTTTTATTTCTTTATTATTGGGTTTCATGATGTAAAGTGTAAAGTCCATATAAAATGTCTGCATTTTATAATTAGCAACACCTAAAAACACAACAGCTATAATGAACACCTAAAAAAAATTCATACTATAAAAATTTTACTCATCGCATAACAAAGCACTACCATAATATATATGCGACTATAAATGAATCCTTAAAGTGTAACTATGCTGGTAAAAGAAATATTAATCAAAGCTAAGACTCAGAGAGCTAGTAATACAGTATAAAGTTCCAGGTTCTCAATGTCTTGTTAGAATACACCTTCTCGCAGTGTAGTCAGAGCCTGCAAACATTTCCATGCAAATACCTACCTTCTAAAATGTGCAATTTTCATCTACTTAATAGTGCTCAAGACTGGTAGAATATTCAAGCAGAGCTCTGCTTTCCTTTACCACACTTCACAACAAATCTTTTTAAACTAAACAGTTAGAGGCAGTGGTGAGTTCTCACACTGCAGGTAAATAACTATATTTATTATGAGTACACTTGTGCATAGCCACCCTTTTATGTCAGGAAGTTCACTGCTATTTTTTTAGAAGCAATTCAGAAAAACGATATCTTGATTTTCTTTGTACTGTTTAGGCCCAGTTAGCATGTCTAAATGTTCCATACCATAGCAAATCTTGACTGAGTTTAGGTCACCTTTAAGGTCTGCCACCTTATAGTGCATGTGCTCTAGCACATATTTAAAACCAATACTTATTTACTTTGACTTAGGTTTTATCGGATTTTTGAACAACACAAATAGTGTGTTTCATACATTAAATATTTAGAAAACTAAATTTCTTGCAGTTCGTGATATGATGAATCTTCAATGTTGTTTCACAATCTTCAAAAGGGTAAAGTATCTAAAAATAATTTGTCGATTACAGGAGGTGGTGGTACCAAATCTTCCAGCTTCAAGTAAAATATTCGCTGAAGTCCCAACGTACAAAGAGCACGCAGATCTGTTAGAACACGTAACGCTGTTGCAATATCTAGTTGTTGCCCTTTGTTTTGAATATTTAAAGTTAAGTGATCTCTTAAACAACAAATAACTTTGTTGTGCAGTTCATTTGCTTTTTTGGGTTCTTTTAGACCATGTCGTTCTATAAAAAAAAAAAAAAAAAGTGTAAGTACTTGGTTTTATCTTATTGACAATATTTTAAGTAAGCATAATCTGAACATCAAAAAAGCTATTTACAAACTTTGTCAATGGTAGATTTTCTTTTATGGTTGTATCAACGATACAGGTGTATATACTGTATATAAAAATGGATAAAAATGATATATAAAAATGGTTATATAAACATATTATGCATTTATTTATTGTGTATTTTTCCCCCAAATTTCAGATAACAAATACAGTACTGGTATAGTTGTTTATACCAAACACAAAACATAAGCGATCTGGAATTTCCTCAGCTTCTCAACTTGTCATAAGTCCTCAATTTCTATGGCAACCATTATTTATTCAGTGAATTCACGTAAAGATCAATATAGCCTGCCAGACATGTCAGCACTGCCACTGAGATCCTGCAAGGAATTAACTCACCCTTCAATGAGCGCATAACTATTTGGTCATCTATACAAGAATAATTTAACTGTAGCAGTTAAACAGCGTGCTGTTACACAGAGTACTTTCAATGTGAATATGGTGTATATATATATATATTTATATATATATATATATATATATATATATATATAAAATATAGAAATATATTATATATATATA
>NC_092862.1:88096000-88119627 GCF_032062135.1 Pyxicephalus adspersus | reverse complement strand
AGCAGTTATATATATAGATAATATATATAAAATCATATTCACATTGATAAGTAAGTCTTGTGGCCGTGCAGTCCTGGCCCCAGTGCTGACATTATAGAATAAGCAGTAAAAAGAAGGGTATGAGGCAACATATTGTCATGCTGCTGTAAATCTACTGAATATTGTTTATACCAGACTTGTCTATTGGTTCTGTAGCATCAATCTCTCAATACCAAATTCTGCTACTTCCGTAATTATTCTAAGTTATGTATCTAGTTTCTTAGTGAGCATTAGTTTCTTAGTGAGTATTTTTAAATATTGCAATACAAAAAAATACTTCTAAATTGCATTCTAAAAAAAAAAGTATTTTTTTCAGTTACCTATAGTTGAAGGGTTGCAATCCAAAGCTTCATTGTTTGCCTTAAAATAGAGCTGTACTTTGACAATAATAAACCTTTCTGAAGCTTACTTAATATTATTTTAAATTTTGTTTTACACCATAACTTTATGATCTTCAAAACATGGCACTCCTGGCTCTTGTTGCAAATGTAAACGATGTGGTTGGATAGTTTAATCTCCTGTTCAAAAGTCAGGGGTTCTCAGATTCATTGGGAAGCCTTTGTCACATATGCAGTGATGCAGGCAATGACCCAATGCGCCTTGAATAAGCAGGGATGAGCCAAAGCAGCAGAGTGTCATGGGGTGGAGCCATAATAATAAAAAAATAATGTTTAACAGGCACATAAAGCTGATATACAACGAGAAGGTTAACCAATTACTTTACAGTATTAGGGACTGCATACGTACATCCACATTGAATATTGAAAATCATAAAGTCTTATGACTCAGTACTGGTAATACAAAATGCATGAAGGTGCGGTTTTGCTCCTTTTTAGTGACCTGTGTAGGTATGTGAATATAGTATTTACTGAATATGGCATACTGCTGGTGACTCCTTGTTGGAGCTTGTGGCATCGCCTGTGTTGTTGTAATTTTACTTTGATGTGTATAAAGAAAATATCGTGGTGCCAGGGTTTGGCATGTGGTGGACCGAGTGGACAAACTACTGGGAGGGGCTGGACAGGACCAAGCTGTCTTGGTCCATGTTGGAACCAATGACAATATAAATGGAAGTTTAGATTAAAAATCAGTTTAGGTAACTAGGTTTCAAGCTGAAGAAAAGGACCTCCAAGGCTATAGTCTCTGGAATATTGCCTGTGCCATGCGCAACACAGGAAATGCAGAGGGAGCTTAGGTAGCTAAACGCATGGCTTAAGTCCTGGTATAGAAGGAAAGGGTTTGGGTTCATAGAGCACTGGGCTGCCTTTTCATTGGGGTACAACCTGTATGCCAGAGATGGTTTGCACCTAAATGAAAGGGGGTCTGCTGTGCTAGGGGAAATATTTAGGAAATGGTGGAAGGATATTTAAACTAGAACAGAGGGGGGTGGACAGTCAAATAAGGTGGCAGAAAGGTTAGCCAGGGGTCAGACACTAGTGGAGGGTGGATTGGGGATAGTTGGGGGGGAGGATTATGGATAATTGTAAGGAGCTACCCATGTTACAAACAAACATTGGATTGTGCAGTATTAGTTGTACTGAAAAACAAAATGATTTGGCAAACAATGATGGTAAAAGCAGTAATGGTTTAAAGATCCTGTTCACCAATGCTAGAAGTCTAGCAAACAAGATAGGGGAGTTGGAAGCTTTAATGAATGAGGAGAATTATGAATTAGTTGGTATTGCTGAATCCTGGCTTTGTTCTTCCCATGACTGGGCTGTCAATATTCCTGGGTATACTCTCTTTTGTAAAGGCAGAGTCAAACGAAAGGGTGGTGGAGTATGCCTGTATGTGAGAAGTGATCCAAGGGATGAGGTTGAGGCATTATGGGTGGAGTTGAATGTGGGGTTGAATAACACACAATTAATGACTGGAGTCTGCTATAGGCCCCCCAGTGCTAGGGAAGAAATAGAAAATCAACTACTAGCACAGATAGAAAATAGTGATAGTGGAAGTGTTTTAATCATGGGGGATTTCAACTACCCTGACATTGACTGGAGTATCAGCACTACAGGAACAGCAAAAGGGAGGAAATTTGTGAGTTTAATACAAGATCATTTTATGGTACAGTTTATAGAAGCCGCAACTAGAAATGATACTCTGCTGGACCTAGTTCTTTCTAACAATGTAGAGCTTATAACAAATGTGCAAATAAAAGAGAATCTGGGTAGCAGTAACCATAATATGATTTCATTTAATGTAAGCTGTAAACAGGAAGAAAAAGTGACTTGGGGTGGGAAAAATTGCAAAAAGCGGTAACCCCGAGTCACACTCGGGGTAACTTTGGGGGACCCCCTTACCTTATCCCCGCGCTCCAGCGGCGATCTCACGATCCCGCTGTGATGGGGGGGCGCTTCTCCGTCGGGGGGCGTGGCCGGGCTGGAAATTTAAAAGCAGATTCCTGAGTAATCTGCTTTTAAATACCGCCCGGGTCCCCACCACCCCGATGCACTCATCTGCAGTTAGATGCGATGCACCATGCAGGATTTCTGCTTGGTGCATCGCATCTAACTGCAGATGCGATCACCAATAGTAAATCCAGAGGGTGATACCAGCAGGGATTTCCCGCTGGCAGCACCCCCTGAATCTACTCCCGCTGCTGTCCTGCTCGCATCTCCCGGAGGCTGATCTCCGGGTGATGTGAGCAGGAGAGTGAGCAGCGGGGACATCCCCTACCGCATCACCCGGAGATCAGCCTCTGGGAGATGCGAGCAGGGGAATGAGCAGGGCGGGGACATCCCCACCGCATCACGCGGCAAGATGTGTGACATTTACATTTTGCCCACTATTAGCCCTGACCTTGATCTGACCTTTTGATGACTTTTTGATCACTTCCTGAGTGTATCATTTCATCACTTTGTCCTTGACCTTGATTGTTCCTGACTTATTGCTTGAGACCACATGGCATCCAAAAGGCATCTCGCCGGCGCAGTGTTTTGGAGGAATTCGAACGCAGCGATAGCGATTTGGAGTCCTTTGTGGAATCGAGCGATAGTGATTCACCAGGAATTTTATCATCGGACAGCGAAAGTGAACTGAGCGACGATTCTGGACCTGAGGTCACATGGTGTCCTATTGACCTTGATGCGGACCAGGCAGCACCGCCAAGATTTCCATTCACCCCCGCACCCAGGATGAATATTGAGGCTGAATGTGACGACCCCCTGGCATACCTGAAGTTGTTTTTGACCGATGAAGTTATCGAAAAAATTGTTGCGGAGACAAACAGATAAGCCGCTCTTGTGTTTGCTAACTTTGAGAAATTTTTTTTTGCCAACATGTATGCTGCTCTGTGCTAACTTTTTAAATTTTGTTTTGCCAACATGTGTGCTGCTCTGTCTTTGCTAACATTTTGAAATTTTTTGCTAAATTTTTTTATGCAAATGTATGCTGCTCTTTGTTTGCTAACTTTTTTAAAATTTTTTGCTAATTTTTTTTTGCTAACATGTGTGCTGCTCTGTGCTAACTTTTTAAATTTTTTTTATGCCAACGTGTATGCTGCTCTGTGTTTGCTAACTTTTTGAAATTTTTTGCTAATGTTTTTTGCCAACATGTATGCTGCTCTGTGTTTGCTAACTTTTTGAAATTTTTTGCTCATTTTTTTTTCCAACATGTGTGCTGCTAACTTTTTCAAATTTTTTGCTATTTTTTTTTTTTTTTGCCAACATGTGTGCTGCTCTGTGCTAACTTTTTAAATTTTGTTATGCCAATGTGTATGCTGCTCTGTGTTTGCTAACTTTTTGAAATTTTTTGCTTTTTTTTTATGCAAACATATATGCTGCTCTTTGTTTGCTAACATATTACCTTCACACTAAAAAAGCACATATCCCAAAATTAATTTTTTATTTTGTTTTATGCAGGTACGCTGGACAACAACAAGGTGCTCCACACCTGAGGTTTGCAAGAAGCAGAAAGTGGGAACCTGTGACCAAGGATGACATTTGGCTGTTTTTGGGCTTGGTGATCCTGTAGGGAGTTGTGGGCAAACCCCTGCAGAAGTGGTACTGGTCCAGGAACAAAATGATTGCCACTCCATTCTTTGGCACAGTCATCCCAGAATACCGATTTTCCCTCATCACGAAGTGCCTGCACTTTGCAAACAATGAAGAATTTGATGAAACTACCCATCCTGCACCAAAACTCAAGAAAATTTGGGAAGTTTCTCAAATGATTCTAAAAAATTTCCAGCAAACCTATGTGCCAGAAAGAGATGTCAGCATTGACGAAAGTCTAATGGCTTACAAGGGGAGGCTCAGCTGGGTGCAGTACATTGCCTCAAAGAGGGCACGATTTGGTGTGAAGACCTATATGCTGTGTGAATCTTCATCTGGCTACATCTGGAATACGGTGCTATACACTGGAAAAGGGATACAGTTCAACCCCAGATACAGCCATTACGAGTTGGTCACATCTTCAGTGCTATCTCTCATAGAGCCATTGCTAGGTCAGGGCTATTGTGTCACAACTGACAATTTCTACACCTTTCCTGAGCTTTATGAGTTCCTTCTGTGACACAGAACAGATACGTATGGAACCGTTAGGGCTAACCGGCGCAACCTGCCAGCACTGTTTGCAAAAGGGAAGCTGAAGACAGGAGAAATTGTTGCCTGGCAGAAAGGAAAGATGATGGCCCTGAGATGGCGTGACACAAAAGATGTGTGCCTGATGAGTACAGTCCATGATGCCTCCACCGTTCTGGTACACACAAAACGTGGGAAAGAAGTGATGAAACCACAGGTGGTGATTGACTACAATAACACCATGGGAGGTGTCGACAAAGCTGACTAAGCCATGACATTCTACCCAGCGATGAGGAAACAGCAAAGGAAGTATTACAAAAAGATTTTCAGGCATTTAGTTGAGCAGTGCCTATGGAATGCCTACATTCTATACAAAAAAAAAAAGTCAGAGGCCTGTGAATCATTCAGACTTCATTTTGCAAGTTTCCGAATCCATAGTCAAGAACCACCAAACATCATCAGTGGCTATGAATAGACCTGGACGTCGTGCTTCCACCATTGTCAACCCAGAACGCCTGACCGGTCGTCACTTCAGTAAATACATCCCACCAACCCCGAAAAAGGCGGCACCTACAAGGATGTGCGTGGTTTGCTGCTCAAAGACCGATGACAGAGGAAGGAAGAAATGCAAGGAAACCAGGTTCTACTGTCCTGACTGTGATGTTGGGCTTTGTGCAGCACCCTGCTTCAAAATCTACCACACCCGGGATGTCTACTAAAAAAGTAAATATTTTTTTTCTAAAATCTGCAAATAATTTATATTATTATTTATCAAGATTATTGCACCCTTGTTTGGAAAATTTCAGTAAGAAATTTTTGATTGTTTTGGGCTAATATTTCATTATTTTTTATAATAATGATTTATAATTATGTATTATTTTATAAATTATGATTCTAATATAATAAATAAATATAATAACTATACCCGGGAGTTAATCCTAAGAATTACAGGCCCACAATATAAACAAAAATTTATACGCAACAAAAATAGGATCACTTTTTGCATCAAAAAATGACAGAATTAGAACGCTAGGGGGGTTAAGGGCGGCTTTGGATTTGGATTGGGGGACAATACGGTCCTCAAAGAACACAGAACAGAAATGGGAATGTTTCAAGTCTGTTCTACAAAAGCAAACGGAATAATATTTTCCAATGGGTAATAAGTTTAAGAGGCTAAAATTAAAACCTATGTGGCTTACAGCTGATGTTAAAAAAGCCATAAGGAACAAGAAAGGGGCATTCCAAAAATATAAAAATGAAGGGTCACCTTCATCATTTGAAACCTATAAAGAATATACCAAAAGATGTAAAAAGGAGACAAAATGTGCAAAACTTCAAAATGAAAGACAGATTGCAGGGAAAGTAAGGCAAACCCCCAAAAAGTTTTCAAATAATAATAGCAAAATGATGAGATCTGAGCATGTAGGCCCCTTAAAGGATGTCACTGGGTTGGTAACTGGGGATTGTCACAAACAAGACACTTGAACAGGAGGTGGATCCTCTGAGATACCAGCATGTTTAGCCGAGGTGATACCAGAGGCGCAGAGTCTAAGGTACTGCCTGGTGTTCACCAGAGCACCCGCAAGGCTTTGCTGCGAACGGCACCCAGGTTGCGGCCCCTAGACTCACCCGTGCAGGTAGCAGCTGACAGCTGGAGATAACCGAAGGCGAAGTACAAAGTCGACAGGCAGATTCAAAAACCGAAAACAGGACCAGGTCAGGGCAGGCAGAGAAGGGCATGGTCAGGACAAGCCAAGGTCAGGAACAGGAAACCAGGACTGGAAAGTGAATGCTCACAGGAACCTCAGGTAGTAACACCTATTGCTGAGGCAATAGGTGTCTGACTGAGCCCAGCATATATAGGGAGACTGACAGGCTAGCTGGGCGGGGACTAGGAGGACAAGTGAGAATCAATTAGCAGAAATGGCTCGGCAACGCCCCTAAGTCCAGTGCTGCTGATCTGTGACAGTGCCCCCCCTCTTAGGGCCCCTCTTTAAAAAAGATCCCCCTGGTTTCTTAGGAAATTGCTTATGAAAGTCCTTCACCAGCAGAGGGGCATGAAGGTCAGTGTGAGATACCCAAGAAAGTTCCTCTGGACCATAGCCTCTCCAATGAACCAAATATTGTAATTTGCCCTGAACCAATCTGGAGTCAATGATGGACTCGACCTCAAATTCCTCTTCAGAGCCCACCTAGACAGGAGCAGGAGGAGGGGATTTGCGGGAATAGCGCTTGAGGATCAGGGGTTTCAAAAGAGACACATGAAAGGGAATCCGAAGACTGGGGGGCAGACGCAACTTGTAGGTCACCTGATTGACCTGGGATAAAACAGGGAAAGGACCAATAAAATGGGGGGCAAGTTAATAGGTTGGGACTTGTAGATGCAGGTGTTTTGTGGATAACCAGACCTTATCCCAGACACAAACCTGGGGACAGGGCTTCTCTTTTTATCAGCCCACTTCTTGTGGCGAAAATAGGCTTTGTGTAATGCCTTCTGCAAGCCCTCCCAGACTTTGTGGAAGCTGGCTCTGACTTCTGCTGCGGCTGGGACCTCAGAACCAGACGGAATAGGTGGAGGTACTCTTGGATGACACCCAAAAGTCATGAAGAAAGGGCTGAAACCCGTAGACTCACTGACCCGACTATTATTATTGGCCCAAGGGAGTAACTCACTCCAATTATCCTACCTGGCAGATACATAGAAACGGAGAAATTGTTCCAGGCATTGATTCTTTCCATCTGGCCATTGGATTGTGGATGGTAAGCCAGGAGAAATCCAGCTGAATCTCCAGTAGACGACACAGGGCCCTCCAGAACCGAGATGTGAACTGTACCCCTCGATCTGAGACAATACTAGAGGGGAGACCATGGAGACGGAATACTTCCTGAAGGAAAGTTTTGGCCAATGCTGGAGCTGAAGGAAGTCCTTTCAACGGAATGAAATGAGCCATCTTAGAAAATCGATCTACTACAACCCAAATGACGGTACAGCCATTCGATAAGGGTGGGTCAGTGATGTAGTCCATGGAGATAAAAGTCGGAAGAGGAAGGAAGGGACCAGAAGGTAATCTTTTAGGGACTTTACTTTCTGCACACTTGGAACAGGAAGCAATAAAATCTTTTATATCATGCTTTAGACTTGGCCACCAATACTGGCGTGGTATCAGTCTTTCGTAGCCCTTGGTGGCCAGCAACTTTGGAATTGTGCCATCATGTCAGAATACCGGAACGGAGGGACTTCTTTACAAATTGCTTCCCAGGAGGATTGTCCTTCAAACGTACTGGAGCTGCCAGGAGAATTCTGGAAGGATCTATAATGTGCGCAGGTTTCTTCTCTGTATCTTCAGCTTTAAAAGAATGATACAGGGCATCAGCTTTAGCGTTCTTAGATCCAGGGTGGAAAGTAAGTGTAAAATCGAACCTAGAAAAGAATAAGGCTCAGCGAGCTTGCCATGGATTAAGTCTTTCGGCTGTCTGGAAGTACAAGAGAATCTTGTGATCAGTATAAATGGTATTCAGAAAGAGTGCTCCCTCTAGAAGGTGGTGCCATTCCTCCAATGCCAGCTTCATGGGCAAGAGTTCTCAATCCCTGACAGTGTAATTCCTTTCTGTGGGCGAAAACTTTCTCCAGAAGAAACCACATGAACGTAATTTGACCGAGGACCCCTGTTGGGGGAGGACAGCTCCTACCCCCACAGCAGAAGCAACAACTTCCAGAAAAAAGGGCTTCATAGGGTCAGGATGGAAGAGCACAGGAGCCACTGTGAGGGCCTGCTTCAAGACCTCGAAGGCCTGGAGAGCTTCCTTAGGCCACACCTTGCAGTTAACCCCCTTCTTAGTGAGGGCCGTGATAGGAGCCACGATGGAGGAGTAACCCTTAATGAACTGTCTGTAGTAATTGGCGAAGCCAAGGAACCTTTGAATAGCCTTGAGACCTTGAGTTAATGGCCACTTCAGAACAGCTGAAACTTTCTCGGGATCCATACGTAACCCCTGATTGGAGACTATGTAACCTAGGAAAGGACACTTCAGGGAATTTAAAGAGACATTTCCCCAGTTTGGCATACAGGTGCTCTCTGGGACGTTGAAGCACAGTCCTTACATGTCTCTGATGCGAGGGAAGATCCCTGGAAAAGATTAGAATATCGTCCAAGCAGACGATCACACAGGTGTTAAGCAGATCGCAAAAGATGTAATTCACAAAGTTTTGAAATACTGCGGGGCCATTACAGAGCCGAAGGGCATGAAAAGATACTCATAATGTCCATCACGAGTATTGAACGCAGTCTTCCACTCGTCCCCTTCCACTCGTCTTAATTCGGATAAGGTTATAGGCCCCGCGCAGATCCAACTTAGAGAAGACGGTGGCACCTTGAATGCGGTCGATCAGCTCCGAGATGAGGGGTAATGGATATCGATTCTTGACAGTTATTTTATTCAGACCCCTGTAAACAATACAGGGACGCAGGGACCCATCTTTCTTCCCAACAAAAAAAAAATCCTGCGCCCGCAGGTGAAGTGGATTCACGAATGAACCCTCCTTCAAGGTTTTCCCTAATATATGCTGTCATGGCCTGGGTCTCAGGTCAGGACAGGGGATAAACTCGACCACGAGGAGGCGTAGTACCAGGTAAGAGGGCAATGGAGCAGTCATAAGGACGATGGGATGGCAGGCTCTCTGCCTTTTGTTTGGAGAAAACGTCCTTAAAATCTTGATAGAAGTCAGGAAGGCCAGGCAACAGTGCAGTCTCAGTCAGGCAGACAGTCCATGTGGGTGCAATTCTCTGCAGGCAGTTGTGAAGGCAGTTAGAGCTCCAGGACAGAATGTCTCCAGAAACCCAGTCTATCAATGGAGAGTGCGGGCGAAGCCAGGGCATACCCAAAAAGAAGTTGGTTCACTAGCTGGGGGATTACTAGGAACTCCCGGAGAGAATGTGGCCTGGTTTTGAAACGGATGGGCTCACGAATGACTACCGTTGACTATGGAAATAGGGATAGGGTTATCCATAGCTACCAGCGGAATCCGGTGCTTGAAAGTGAAACTCTGGTCCATGAAATTGGCGGTGGCTCCAGAATCCAGATAAGCCTTGGCCCAAACAGTCTGGACAGGGAGGAACAGCTGCACTATAAATGTAATCTTGGAAGAGGGAGTACGAAACGATGGACCTAAGGAATCCTCCCTGCCATTCCCTAGGTCAGGGCTTTTGGGCGCCTGAGAGGACAGTGATTTCTGTAATGTCCCTCACCTCCACAGTACAGACACAGGTGTTGCACGCAGAGACGTGTACGCTCCGATACTGGGAGTTTGGATCGATTGGTCTCCATGGGTTCTGGAGAAGATCCGGTAGACTCAAATGATTTGGCCACTGGAAGGGAGATTAGCAGGGTATGTGCTGCACGTTCCTGGCCACGTTCTCAGAGGCGTCAGTCAATTCTGATAGCTAGCTGCATGGCAGCATCCAGGCTCTCAGATGGAGGGTAGTGTACCAGGGTGTCTTTAATTTTCTCAGCTAGGCCTAGCCGAAATTGGGAACGGAGAGCAGGGTCGTTCCACTGCGAATCTGCAGGCCACCTGGGAAAAACCGCGCAGTACTCCTCTGCGGACCTATGTCCCTGGCGCAAGGCACGAAGGACAGATTCAGCAGAAGCGGCTCGATCTGGGTCATCATAGAGCAGACCAAGTGCATGGAAAAAAGTATCCACAGAGGCTAGAGCTCGATTTTCTGGAAGCAGACTGAAGGCCCAAGGATCGCCTTGCAATAAGGATATGACCAGACCTACTCGCTGTTCCTCAGAGACTGGGGAAAATGGATGCAGGTGAAAATACAGTAGGCAGAAATTTTTGAAATTGGAAAAGTGCTTCCGGTCCTCAGCGAAGCGATCAGGTAGGTTCATCTTAGGTTCGGCTGCAGGTGATATTAGCTGGAGCAGCAGCAAGTGCTGAGAGGGGAGTGGAAGCAATGCTGCCTAGCAGGGAGATCTGGAGTTGCTGAAGGCGAGTTGATAAATCCTGCAGCACCTGTACAACTTGATTCGTTTCCGGCTCCTGTTGTTCAATTCGTCACTCTAGGGCTTGCACGGAGCTGGGCAGAGGAATGTCAGCGGGATCCATGGCCTCAGCAAACTGTCACCAACAAGACACTTGAACAGGAGGTGGATCCTCTGTGCTACCAGCACGTTTAGCCGAGGTGATACCAGAGGCGCAGAGTCTAAGGTACCACCCGGTGTTCACCAGAACACCCCACAAGGGGTGTTGGGCTTTGCTGCGAATGGCACCCAGGTTGCGGCCCTCAGGCTCACCCGTGCAGGTAGCAGCTGAGAGCTGGACATAACCGAAGGCGAAGTACAAAGTCGACAGGACAGCGTCAGGGCAGGCAGAGAACAGGCACAGCCAGGACAAGCCAAGGTCAGGAACTAGAATCCAGGACAGGAAAGTGAATGCTCACAGGAACCTCAGGCAATAGGTGTCTGACTGAGCCCAGCATATATAGGAAGACTGACAGGCTAGCTGGGCGGGGACTAGGAGTACAGGTGAGAAATAATTAGCAGAAATGGCTCAGCAACACCGAGCCAGCAGAGCAGCTAGAGCAAGGTGGGAACAGCTGCTGCTAATCAGACACTATCGGGAGGACAACAAGTACCAGATCAGCAGTGCTGCTGATCTGTGACAGGGATAAAGACAAGGCAGATTGACTAAACACTATTCTTTTAGCACTGTGTACACAAAGGAAAATGGCAGAGCTCATGTCCAAATTCGTAATAGCAATGTCACTGCCTTAAATGAGTCACAATGACTCAGAATTGATATGATTGAGAAACAGCTGGGGAAAATTAAGGTTGACAAAGCACCAGGACCTGATGGATTACATCCATGTGTCCTCAAAGAGCTGAGCTCAGTTATTTCAAAGCCAGTATTTCTAATTTTTCAAGACTCTTTAGTCACTGGAAAGGTACCGATGGATTGGTGTAAGGCCAATGTGGTTCCTATCTTCAAAAAGGGGGCAAAGTCATTACCAGGTAACTACAGACCCGTTAGTTTAACATTCATAGTTGGAAAGGTCTTAGAGAGTTTGATAAAGAGCCACATAGAGGAGTTTCTGCTAAAAAATAATATTTAATATAAGTGATAGTCAGCATGGCCTCAAGAAAGACAGAAGTTGTCAAACAAATTTACTCCCTTTTTATGAGGAAGTAAGTAAACAGGTAGACAGTGGAATAGCAGTTGATATAGTGTACTTGGACTTTGCCAAAGCATTTGACACTGTACCTCACAGAAGGTTAATATGCAAGTTAGGGTTGATAGGTTTAGAAAAGTAAATGATAGAAAACTGACTTAAAGATCGCATCCAGAGAGTTGTAATTAATGATTCATACTCTGAATGGTCTAAGGTTATTAGTGGTGTACCCCAGGGTTCAGTGTTGGGACCTTTACTGTTTAACATCTTCATAAATGATATAGAGTTTGGGATTAAAAGTACCATTTCTGTGTTTGCAGATGACACCAAACTATGTAATGGATGTTTATAATCTACAAGCAGACCTGGATGTACTGTTTGATTGGGCAGCCAAGTGGCAAATTACATTTAATAAAGATAAATGTAAAATTATGCACTTGGGAGCCAACAACATGCATGCTTCATACTGTCTGGGGGAAATACATTTGGGGAGGTCAGAAATGGAAAAGGATCTGGGGGTTCTGGTAGATCGTAGACTTAATAACAGCATGCAATGCCAAGCTGCAATATCTAAAGCTAGTAAAGTACTTTCTTGTATTAAAAGAGGAATAGACTGCAGTGATGGAGACATTATCCTGCCCCTGTACAAAGCATTGGTCAGACCACATCTGGAATTTGCAGTCCAGTTTTGGGCACCAGTTCACAAATAGGACATTGTCGAATTGGAGAGAGTGCAGAGAAGGGCAACTGATTAATTAAAAGGAATGGAGGAGCTCAGCTTTGAGGAGAGATTAGCTGAACTGAAACTATTCTCCCTTGAGAAAAGACGTTTAAGGGGGGGCTATGATCACCCTGTATAAATATATAAACAGTCCATATGGAGAACTCTCTTCCCCATTATTCATTTTGAGATCATTACAAAGAACAAGAGAGCACTCTTTGCGTCTTGAGGAAAAGAAGTTTAAGCTCCGGATAAGGAAGGGATTCTTCACTGTAAGGTCTGTGAAAATGTGGAATTGGCTACCTCAGGAAGTAGTTTCAGCAACTACTATAGATTGCTTTAGAAAAAAGCTGGATTTTTTTCTAGAAGCACAGAATATAACTCGGTAATAAGGCTTCAAAGTAAAAACAACAGTGACTGCTGATCCAGGGAACATCCGATTGTCTCATGGAATCAGGAAGGAATTTTTTTTTCCCGTTGAAGCAAATTGTACCAGGGGTTTTTTATTGCCTTCCTCTGGACCAACTATGTCTTATAGACTTTTATTTCAGGGATATGTTTATTTCCCTAGTGGTTGAACTTGATGGACTTCACCATGGATCGTGGATTTTCAACCCAACCTACTATGCAACTATGTAACAGATTTCAAACCAATAAATGAATAAAATACCATGGGTTGATTTACTGTATATACTTGAATATAAACCCTTCTATGAAAGGTAAAATTGTTGTTTTGTGGTGTCGGTGATAAAGATGGTGGCTTCCTAGGACTAGACGGCAAGATCATGGACCTGTCATCACTGCAGGCTGCCTGCAGACAGGTAAGTCTGTGTCATAAATAGCAAGTGAGTTTTGCATACTTGCTGCTTATGACAGAAGCTCACCACCCACCAAATACGGTTTAGCTTTAAATGCTGTGTCATGAATGATAGTTGTATTATAGATCTGCAAGAACTTGCATGTAAAGTTTTTTAAATCCAATGCATGCGTAGTGGTGGATTCTTGTTTATCACATTTCTGTCTTCCTGTAAGAGGTCTAAATAGGCAGATGAAGAATAGGCGAAATAAAAAGGTCACATATTTGCTGCAGTCTGCTATTACTAATAATACTAATAATGTAGTAAAATAAGTTTAAGGGAATTTTTTGTTTAAAGTAAAAATATAAAGTAGCTTAAATCCAAAATGTATTTTTAAATAGGAGAAACAATTTTGTTGTGTGATGATAATGTGTGTGCTAACCCAGTGGACTGAGAGAAAAAAAAGGAAGAGAGATAAAATGGACAAGAAGGTCTCACCTGATTTTCATTATATTAACCTAAAAGTCAACATTTTAAACAGTATATTCAGGGAAACCCAGAGTTTTTTGCAACCCTAGCAACTCTTTTGCCAAAGTCTACCAAAAGTTAATATGTACTGTAGTTAAGTAAAAAAACAAACATACAATTGGTTGATTGGGCAGCATCACTTCTCTTTTTATTTGAACTTTTTTTAAAAGCTGATGAAAGTTTCTGTAAAGCAATCTATATTACATCTATCTAATGTACATGAATTTACTAGAAAATAGTTATGAGCCCAACATTTTTGTGACATTGATTTTGCCATAACTAATTGCATATTTTGTAAATTTTTTAAATTTGGGGGGGAAACTGGATTTATAAGAAAATATCATGCGTGCTGTGATGACAAAATATACTCTTAAACATTACAAAAAAAAAGTGCTTTTAGGCTTTTTCCATTTTTTTTTAAACAGGAAAAAAAATACACTAATAGTTTAAAAGTTTTATTCTCATCTTCAGAGTCTTTATAGTAACAGGTGTAAGAACAAATACAGGGATGATTCTTCCTTGCAGGGACACAGAAAGCAAAAAAGAAAAATGATGAAGGCCCATCCAAAGTCTGGCTAAAACTTAGAAAAACAAATGGCCTCTATGTAAACATTACCAAATTTAAACCACCAAAATGTCACCTTCCTTTTTTTTTACTTATTGGACCTGATTTATTAAGGAACTCAAAGATTGGAGAAGATAGACTACTATGGGTCAATCTGGATGATCCAGCAAACGGGGAATGGATTTGGTTCAGGATTTAAAGCATTTGCCAGGTATAAGCAAATGCTTTTTAAAAATCTATTCCAGGTTTGCTGGATTCCCCAGGTTCTCCCATGATAGTCTATCTTCTCCAGTCTTAGAGAGCTTTAATAAATTAGGCCCAATGCATTTTGTTGACATAACCAACATCCTTAATAGCATTTTGAATACTAAAAAAAAATTTCGGCGCATTTGAGGAAATGCCTTACTAATTTAATGACAGGAATAAAAAATGTTTGCTATATATTTTACTTATGTTGTTTGCTTACCAGAAAAAAGACACACAGCAGACAGACAGGCTATAGTTGAAACATCAAGGTTAAGGCTTTGTATATGTATTGAAAAATTTCTAATTGAATCCAGCCATTCACCAAAACCACGAAGGCACTGAAGCCTGTGCAGTACTAGTCCATTACAAAACACAAATTCATCTGCAGTAACATTAGACCTGTATGGGAAAAATATGTATTGATTATTGTCAAATAATATTTTTGTAATATTAAATATAAAACCATATTTTTATATTAAGAAGGTTATGTATACAAACAGTTCCCATAAATGTAGAACTTGCCCTAAGTAACTATTTGTGTGTAATAGCACGTTGCAGTGATATTCATTTTAAGTGCCAATTCATAATGCTAAAGCAATGCAGCTCTGACACATGCATTACTGAACACAATGCACAGTAACACACCACCATACATTGTGGTGTACTGCATAAGTGCTGCATGTGCATTGTTTTTGTCTGCTCTGAAAACTTTCTATTCAAAATAAAAGAGATGTCTTAACGAAACACATGTTTACACATGACACAACAAGAAATAATGCAAAGTACAGAAGTGGCAAACGATTATTAGTCCCTAAAGACTAAAACCTGACTGTATTTTTCAACGTATTTACAGTTTAGAGAAACACTACCCCAATTTTTTAGCATTCACATAATACAAATGGATGCAAATGCTCTTGGATGTATCTTTTAAAGCATAATAGAACAAACAATATTTTAAAAGTGTGTTGAAATATTTGGTAAATCTTCTGCCCAAAGCATTGTAAAAATGTTAAAATTTTAGCCAGTCCATATTTGTTAGCTGACTCTCTTAAACAGTTAAAAAAATGTGTTGGCTGAAAAATGTGTTAGCAGGGCCACTCGTTAGCTGAGTTAGCATCACTGTATTGGAAATTTCAAATTACAAAGAAAAAAATTAATGTATTTTTCAGGAAAATCAGTATGAAACAAAATACCACAAAATTAGTACAGGTAATAAATGTAACCAAACGTGGGGTTCATCTCTTTACAAAATGCCATGCCGAAAGCAGTAGGCATACCATGTAGTTTGAGATAATACTTTTCTTGATGTGAGGTGGTAAGATCAGAATATAAGATTCCCACACCACAAAAAATTCATTACCACAAGATTCCTTCTCCAAAGACCAGATAGTCTAACCATAGGAAAGATAAACCTCAGACATCGCTTGTCTACCAGTGTTAGGGGCGGACTACAATCGATCGGGATGAAAAATTGTTAATTACAGATGAGATTAAATTAGTTGGAGATATGCAGAAGGTTGTTTTCTTAAAAAAGGATAGAGTAGATTTCACCTCATTCGCCCCTGTAGACTCCCGCACAATCCATGGGAAATCTAAATTCCTCCATAGGAGCAGAAATATGGAAAAATTACTTAGGCATAAATCAGGTCCTAATGTTATGCCAGACATACCAGCAGGAATGAAAAAGGGGAGTCTGAAGAATCTTCATTGGTAACATCTCCTTATACATATGTAGAATATAGGTTAAGTTTATGTCTGGGACAGATTGTTGGTCCAGGCAGGAGTCAGTATACAAGCAGTGCCATCGATCTAATCTCTGATATATCTAGTGATTACCACCCAGTTATATAATTTTACATCTGTAAAATTAGGTCCTCTATTTTTCACCGATTGTTGCAGGATATGCATAGCCAATTGAGACCTCTTTCCTGCCTAAATAAAAGAGTGAAACGCTCTGTAAATATCATGCAGTTATGATGATTGAACCACTATAGGTAACATTTGCAGTGTATATAACATTTTCAGAAATAAGATAATTTTAATTAGACTAATTCTTCCAAGGTACAAAAGTTTTAAATGATTCCTTAACCAAAATCCATAGTGGGAGAATATTAAGGCGGTAAAATTTAGCTGCATTTTTTGGGATCGTGATTTCTAGATATTTTAATTTGTCTTTGCACCACACAAAGGGATACTGATGACTCCAACACCTAACACATCTATGTAGATACGGAACCTTGAATTTATTTAAGTTAGGAGCATATCCCTTTATGAAAATATATTGGAAAAAGAGTTGTAAGATGGCTGGCAAACTATGTTTTGGCCTTGCTATGTAGAGAAGCAGATCATCTGAAAAAGCAGTGAATTTTATTGTTTTATTGCCTATGGGTATCATTTCAAATTCTGCACAAGACTCCAAAAAAACACAGTCCTGGGAAGTAGACAACCCTGAAGAGTGCCTCTAGACATACAAAATACATTTTTTAGAGAGGCTATATTTCATTTATGGTGGAGAGGCAGACATTTTAGATTATTTAGATATTTTAACAAGAAATAAGTCTGCACCTATTGAAAGCCCCAATACTTAGGTACAAAGATGTTTGCATACAAAGAAGCCTATCCTTATAGATTGGAAGTTCACACTCAGTATTCAACATATGGAAGATCCTAAATGAAATTTTTAACAGGAAGATTGTACCCATAAAGACCATATTTTACTGAATGCTAATCAGATTTTGACACATTTACAAGCAGAGTGCATTTGCGGGGTTACTGGTATTTTCAGAATTAAAATTTATCCAAAACAAAGAATAGTTGTTTAGAAATATACAGCAAAGACTTAAATGATGTCTGACTCAGTTAAGGTTTTTTTTTTTTTTTTGGAAAGGGAGATTTGGTAATGAAATTAC
Organism: Pyxicephalus adspersus; assembly: GCF_032062135.1. Classification (NCBI taxonomy): domain Eukaryota; kingdom Metazoa; phylum Chordata; class Amphibia; order Anura; family Pyxicephalidae; genus Pyxicephalus; species Pyxicephalus adspersus. Next base: position 88,102,127 of record NC_092862.1, on the reverse strand, counting down.
AAATATGTATAGAAGAAATTCATAACAAAGAGCAAATCCTATCCAATTACTAATGTGGACATTTCGTCACATATAATTCAATCACTTCAATATTTTTTTTCAATTATTGATTATCTTTTTGAGGAATGGTTTCAAAAAATGTTGGCACCTTTATAGGTATATACAAAAAGTAGGAAGTTGAAGCTAAATATATGCCCTGCTCCCCTATAGGTGACAATGCAGCTCATTCACAGAGTAAGTGTTGTCACCCTAGGATAGCACATTTGACACTAAGTAGAAAATAGAATAGAAACAAATTTATCCAGTCATTACAAATAGACCCTTCAAAAAGACAGTAAATGTACATAGTGCCTTTCTTTTTGCATTAGATGTGCGCCTGCCAATATTTCCTGATGTATGAACATCAACAAAGATTTAAATATACATATATTAAAGCAAGAATACCTGATGGAAAGCCTTAATAAAAAAAGTTCCAAAAATGCCATTTCAACCAGCAATGTCTGATCATCCAAAGAAAGTTCAACAAATCCAGGAATTTTTTCTGCCCATTTTTTAGAGGTCTCAAAGGATATAGTAAGGAGACTGTAGAACTGTTGAATACATTCTATATCTGTGCTAGCAGCCACCTGGCCAGTGTCAGGAGAGTACTATAGATTTAAACAAAGAGATTAAAAAATAGCATATATGTAATATAATTCTAAATATTTTTATTTATTATTTAGGAATATATTCTGTTAATGTTTAATAATATGAAAAAGAACACAAATAACAATTTGCTATTTATGTAAACTACCGTAAAAACTGCTGTAGTAGCATTACAAAAAGTATAAATATTGTCAAGATAAATATTAGAGACAATTAGGTATCTTTCCTGTAACTACTTTAAACAGAACAAAGATTTAAAATATATATAAAAAATATATATTAAATAATATAACTGGCACCCAATTCTTCCCATTTATGTGTGAGGGGCTCCACCTACATTTCAAAGTACAACTGCTCCCTTCCATGGAGAATGTAAGTTATAACTCTATCAATATCCATTATATAGATATGTGTTCATGTATTTATTTTATTCCACTCCAATCTTGTATGTATACTGATTACTTACTTGCATCACTATTTTCTATCATTTTCACAATATTCCATGTAATGTTTATAGCAAATATGATATTTAGTTTTTGTATCTAACTTGCTACTACATATGCTACTTCCTCTTTTTTTGTATTAATGCTCTGTATTTACTGTGGATGATAATTGTCTAGTGCCTTTATGGCCCATTTTTTGTATGTTGGGTTTCAAAAAGACTGAGAATCATTGAAAAATTGTTTTGTAATATGAGAAGTCATCAATAATACAATATACTGTTTGCCTAAAATCCCCCTTTCTGTTGTTATTTACTCTATATTGACCCAGGGTTGGCAAAACACATATTTATAGGCAATTATCACTATTCCACCAGGTATAGACGTTTAGCTTTTACAATACCATTCTATCATACCATACAAGCCAGGGTTTTCTCTCCTTGAACCACACCCATTGGTAAGTGTAGAGCAAATAACATTTTTAGTCAATGGTTACTGAAGACTTGTGCATGCAGTCACAAACTTCATTACTCTCCAAGGGTAAATCAAGATTGTGCAGATGATTACTAAGTATGATATTTTCATCATAGATTGCTTCCTCCCAGGAAAGCTGCAACAATATTAAACAGGCATGGACAGTAAATACCACCAGAGGATAACACTAGCCAATGTTCGAAGGATCCTCTGGCATCCACTCTTGGAAGATCACTCAGTGTCTCTGACTGTTATCACTACAGCAGAGGCAATTCCATTGTTGATAATAAAAATATAATTTCAATTAGTGGTTAAAATAAAAAAAATAATAAAACTAGAATAACGCTAATTTTAATGACACAATTTTTTCTTGACTGTTTTTTTCTTACCATCCCCTTCCTTTCTCCAACATTTTGAAATGACTGCTGCTACTGTAAAATCTTTACCTCAAACCTACTCCAGATGGACTGGTTTATTCATGAAGTACTGTTGGTTTTAAAACAGGCCAATATCAGGCAAATATAAAATATACTAGCTTAGTTCACTCATTTCCTTTTATGTTAAACTGTAAGTTCCTTTGGTGATAGAAAATGATGTAAATGATCTATATACTCTGCAAAAGATTTGATGGGGCTATATAAATAAACAAAACAAGTAAACTTACTGTAGAGTAGTCTAGATTCCTGGGTTTAGAGTCTTCTACTGCATGAATTAAAGCCTCTAGCAGACAGTTTGAATGAGATGGCAAACTCCTTTGAGATGATTCTTGATAAGATGGGCTTTTTGGTTTAGACGGAAGCCTTCCTCTTCTTCCTTTCAGGCTATCTGTTCTTACCACTGAAGTGAATAAGATATACCATGTTCAGATATATTTACTGTAATGAATACATGCATGGTCTACCAAGTACATTTAGACAGCAACATTATGCCAGGTGTGTGCAATCAATGTGTATTACAGTTCTGAATACAATTAGGTTTTAGAAAGAAGTATAAAGTATTATTTCAATAAAAAAATAATATACACTAATGTGAAAAGCAAATTCCCTTTCATCATCAAATTGTACTAACATTTAAACAAAGTTCATTAGGCATCACCTTGTTGTTTTTCAAATGTTCCATTAGCACACATTACACTTTAGTGCCCTATGGTAATTAGGTTATGCATAAACTGCCTAATTAGGCTAAATTGGTCTTAATGTACATAAAGTTACTTTTGACCTCTTTTTTTTACTGTAGCATCACACAAAGCAGGTACATTTTGTATGTGAACTGGGTAATAAAATTATTGACAACACACACATAGGGCCTAATTTATTAAAGCTCTCTAAGGCTTGAGAGGATACACTTTCATCAGTGAAGCTAGGTGATCCAGCAAACCTGCAATTGATTTCTTCAAAGTAATTTGCTATTTGCTAGCAAATGTTTTGAATACTAGATCAGGTCCATTCCAGATTTTCTGGATTATCCAGCCTTGGAGAGCTTTAATAAATCAGGTCCATAGTGCTGAAGTATACTTCCAATGTTTGAAGTGTACTTTAAGCTTGTGTTACTGCAGTGCATTAGATGTGATTGTTTACAGTTCCTCCATAGGTTGCTGGATGGGAAGCACAATGCAGGACCTGTGCGCCGCACACCAGCGGCAATCGGTCGATCCCGCTGTGATGCCAGGGCACCTGTCCGGCGGGGGCGCGCCCAGGCAAGAAATTTAAAAGCAGATTACAGAGTAATCTGCTTTTAAATGCCACCCGGGTTCTGGCCACACTGCTGCCTCTAATTTCAGTGAGATGCGATGCACCATTCAGGATTTCCTCATGGTGCATCACATCTAACTGCAGATCCGATCACCAATAGTAAATTCCAGGGGTGATGTCAGCAGCGATTTCCCACTGGCATCACCCCCAGAATTTACAGTACCTGCTTGCATCACCCAGGGAATGTGACGCTCGCAGCCTCCGGCTGATGCGAGCAGCTTCGTTGGTGGATCCAGGGGAGTGAGCAGGGCGGAGACATCACCATCGCATCACCCGGCAAGATGTGACATCTTCCGGGTGATGCGGTGGAGTGATGGATTGTGGGGGCAGGAAATTTAAAAGCAGATTGCCATGTAATCTGCTTTTAATTTTTTTTTTTACAGTAAAAAAACTACACAAAAAACATAATAAAAGTATAAAAACACATTTTAGTGCACCAAGCATCATTGCCCAGTGACAGTGACATCAGTGACAGTGACAGTGATTTACATTTTGCCCGCTATTAGACCTGACCTTGATCTGACCTTTTGATGGCTTTTAAATCACTTCCTGAATGTATCATTTCATCACTTTGTCTTTGACCTTGATTGTTCCTGACTGATTGCTGAAGACCACATGGCATTCAAAAGGCATCTCGCCGACGCAAGCTCGGTTTTGGAGGAGTTTGAAAGCAGCGATAGCGATTTGGAGTCCCTTGTGGAATCGAGCGATAGTGATTCACCAGGAAATTTGTCATCAGACAGCGAAAGTGAATTGAGCGACGATTCTGAACCTGAGGTCAGTGCTGTACCTGAAGTTGTTTTTGACCAATGAAGTTATCGAAAAAAATGTTGCGGAGACAAACAGGTAAGCCGCTCTGTGTTTGCTAACTTTTTGAAATTTTTTGCTAAATTTTTTTTTATGCAAACGTGTGCTGCTCTGTGTTTGCTAACTTTTGACATTTTTTTTTTATACCAACATGTGTGCTGCTCTGTTTGCTAACTTTTTGAAATTTTTTGCTAATTTTTTTTTAATGCAAACATATATGCTGCTCTGTGTTTGCTAACACATTACTTGCAACCTTCACACTATAAAAGAACATACCCTAAAATACATTTTTTATTTTGTTTTATGCAGGTACGCAGGAGAACTGAGGTTTGCAATAAGCAGAAAGTGGGAACCTGTGACCAAGGATGACATTTGGCTGTTTTGGGCTTGGTGATCCTGCAGGGAGTCGTGGGCAAACCCATGCAGAAGTGGTACTGGTCCAAGAATAAAATGATTGCCACTCCGATCTTTGGCACAGTCATGCCAGAATACCGCTTTTCCCTCATCATGAAGTACCTGCACTTCCCCAACAATGAAGAATTTGATGAGACTACCCATCCTGCACTAAAACTGAAGAAAATTTGGGAAGTGTTTCAGATGATTCTACAAAATTTCCAGCAAACCTATGTGCCAGAAAGACATGTCAGCATTGACGAAAGTCTAATGGCTTACAAGGAAAGGCTCAGCTGGGTGCAGTACATTGCGTCAAAGAGGGCACGATTTGGCGTGAAAACGTATATGCTGTGCAAATCCTCATCTGGCTACGTCTGGAATACAGTACTGTTCACTGGAAAAGGAACACAGTTCAACCCCAGATACTGCCATTAAGGATTGGCAACATCTTCAGTTCTATCTCTCATTGAGCCATTGCTAGACCAGGGCTATTGTGTCACAACTGACAATTTCTACCCCTCTCCTGAGCTTTATGAGTTCTTTCTGCAACACAAAACAGATGCCTATCTGCCATTGCTGTTTGCAAAAGGGAAGCTGAAGACAGAGGAAATTGTTGCCTTGTAGAAAGGCAAGATGATGGACCTGAGATGGCTTGACAAAAAAGATGTGTGCCTGATGAGTACTGTCCATGATGCCTCCACTGTTCTGGTAAGAAAGAAGTGATGAAGCCACATGTGGTGATTGACTACAACAACACCATGGGAGGTGTCGACAGAGCTGACCAAGCCATGACATTCTACTCAGCAATGAGGAAACAGCAAGGAAAGATTTTCAGGCATCTAGTTGAGCAGTGCCTATGGAATGCCTACATTCTGTACAAAAAAAATTGTCAGAGGATTTTGAATCATTCAGACTTCATTTTGCAAGTTTCCAAATCGATTTTCCAAGAACCACCAAACACCATCAGTGGCTATGAATAGACCTGGACGTCGTGCTTCCACCATTGTCAACCCAGAATACCTGACCGGTCGTCACTTCATTGAATACATTCCACCAACTCAGAAAAAGGCAACACCTACAAGGATGTGCATGGTTTGCTGCTCAAAGACCGATGACAGAGGAAGGAAGATCAGAAAGGAAACCAGGTTCTACTGTCCTGACTGGCCTTTGTGCAGCACCCTGCTTTAAAATCTACCACACCCGGGATGTCTACTAAAAATGTAATTTTTTTTTCTAAAATCTGCATTTAATTTATAATAATATTTATCAATAATATTGCACCCTTGTTTGGAAAACTTCAGTGAGACATTTTTTGATAAATTATATTGTTGTGGTCTATTATTTCATTATTTTTTATAAATATGATTTATAAATATGTATTATATTATAATTTATGATTATAATTTAATAAATAAATATAATTATTATACCCAGGAGTTAACCCTAAGAAGTTCAGACCCACAATATAAACAAAAATTTCTATGCAAAAAAAAAAATAGGATCACTTTTTGTATAAAAAAAACTGACATTATTAGAACGCTAGGGGGTTATAGTGAATAATTGAGAAGAAAGTCCTCTATATGGACCATTTATATAGAGTGATCATACCCCCCTTAA
>NC_092862.1:88044023-88095993 GCF_032062135.1 Pyxicephalus adspersus | reverse complement strand
AAAAAAAAATGTCTCTTCTCAAGGGAGAATAGATTCAGTTCAGCTAATCTCTCCTTATAGCTGAGCTCCTCCATTCCTTTGGATTAATTTGGTTGCCCATCCCTGTACACCAATCAAACAGTACATCCAGGTCTTCTTGTAGATTATAATTCCATTACATAGTTGGGTGTCATGTGAAAAAAATGGTACTTTTAATCTCAAAATCTATATCATTTATAAAGATGTTAAATAGTCCCAGCACTAAACTATGGGATATACTGCTAATAACCTTAGACAACTCAGAGTATGAATCAATAATGACTACTCTCTGGATGTGGTCTTTAAGCCAGTCCATGATGAATTTTTTAAGCCTCTAGACAATAATTTGTATATTACCATCTGTTTAATACTGTGTTGAATGCTTTAGCAAAGTCCAAGTACAATATATCAACTGCTACTCTACTGTCCACCTGTTTACTTCCTCCTCTCTCAAAAAGAGAGTAAATTTGTTTGACAACTTCGGATTTTCTTGAATCCATGCTGACTATCACTTATAATATTAATTTCTAGCAGAAACTACTCCATGTGGTTCTTTATCAAACAATCCAGGACAATCTTACTAACTATAGATGTTAAACTTACCAGTCTGTAGTTATTTGGTAATGACTTTTCTCAATTTTCAAAGATAGGTACATTGGCTTTACACCAATCCATTGGTAGCATGCCAGTGATTAAAGAGTTTCTAAAAATAAGAAACAGTGGCTTTGAAATAACTGAGCTCTGCCCTTTGAGGACACGTGGATGTAATCAATCAGACCCTAATGCTTTATTAACCTTAATTTTATCAATCTGTTGCTCAATCATATCCATTTTTTGTTTAAGTCTGTGACATGGCTATTTACATTTTGGACTTGAGTTCCACCATTTTTCTTTGTGTACACTGAGCTAAAAAAAACTGTTTAGTAAATTTGCCTTTTCTTTATCCCCAGTCACCAACCCCAAGACTCCCTTCAAGAAGGCCTACATGTTCAGACCTGATTTTTTTGCTATTAATAAATTTCATTTTTTTTTGGGGGGGGGGAGTGCCTTACTTTATTTTGTACTCTATTTTTTATTTTGAAGTTTTGCATATTTGATTTCTTTTTTACTGCTTTTGTTACATTCTTTTTAATTTTCAAATGTTAAAGGTGTCTTTCATGTTAACATTTTGGGAATGCCTTTCTTATTCTTTATGGCTTTTTTTAATATCAGCTGTGAGCTGTTCATTTTTGCCTTTTAAACCTATTACCCATTGAAATATATTTCACAGCGTGTTTGTGTAGAACACGTTTGTGTTGTGTTCTTTGAGGACAATAATCCCTCCCAGTCATAGAGAGCTGCCTGCTAATATTGCCATTCTAGTATCGTCAAATCCAGTTTAGTGAAAATACAAAATTACAAAATTCAAAATGTCATCAGTTTTTTTTTGAGTTGCTCAAGTTATTTTTAATAATTTTAATATTATATAACTTTTAAAGGATTTTTAATACTTCTTAGCCTGACGTAAAATGTAGCACTCCTGCCAGGCAGCACAAGCAAGTCCTTGCCCACCCTGAATAATTTACTGTGGTTAAGCAATACAAGGACTCATACCAACATTTGATTGGACAGTAAAGGAGCAGCGCTCTTTTTGTTCTTTCCTTTTTCTGTAAGCATGTTAAGTGTTTGACTGGCAGCACTGTGAAAAGTTGAGGAACCCTGATTGGACTCTGGGGGGTTAATGTCAATACACATTTAGATAGTTAGGCTCTATATAAAAAGGATTTAATGGTTTTTAATCAATGCATAATAGATTAACTGCTTTCGTTTTTAAATTTGAAGAATATCAGTTCCAACAATTCCTTAGAAGGAAGTTCCAAAAAATGTGATTTTAACCTTTGACACACTACTATGGCAAGATACCGGAACTATACATATATACAACTATACATGATAATAGATAGGACTTCAAGGTTTTGCTAATATTCTTACATGTATGTTAAGTAAAATATCTTACCTTCTTTAACCATGCCAACACTGAGGCATTTTTGAAATCTGCAGTACTGGCAGCGGTTTCTTCTCTTTTTGTCCACTGGACAAGTTTTATTTGCCAGACATACATATTTTGCATTTTTCTGCACTGTTCTCTAAAAATATATACAAGAGAATACTTTGAATTGCTGGAAAAACAAAATAAGATGCTAGCACAAGACAGGTAATTTATCACTGCATAAACAAAATACAATTTGCATTATTAGGTGAAATCGATCCTCCTATTGCAATAGCCTATAGCAATATTTAATGAAATAGAGCCAATTTGTGCTTATCGTAATAATCGTGAAGACTTCAAAAGATTCAGACACATAAAAATGACGTAATACAAATATATATGAAATTGCTGCTCATTTAATTTTACTATTAGGTATTTTCTGTTTACAAACAGTTTTCATTTTTGCAAACACTATATTTATTATTATACGTTATGTTTTTTTAGAAGATACACAATCATTCTAAATACATAAAAATCTTTTGTTTTTACAATTAGGAACATTTCTATACCAGAAGAAGTTCAGGACGCAGGACATAGACATGCAGGTGAACAGCATTATTAACCTTGTGCTACTATTATCTAGTATACTTAAGCACAGACCTCCGGTACAAAGCATGATTTGGTGAGCCTAGTTTGCAGCTGAATAAAATAGCCAACTTCACCCCCCTAGCGTTCTAATTCAAGTTTTCTGATGCAAAAAGTGATCCTAATTTTTTGCAAAGAAATTTTTGTTCATATTGTGGGCCTGTAATTCTTAGGATTAACTCCCGGGAATGATAATTATATTTATTTATTATATTATAATCATAAATTATAATATAATAATTATAAATAATAATTATAAAAAATAATGAAATATTAGACAACAACAATGTAATTTATATAAAAAAAAAAAAAAAATAATTTATCAAAAAATGTCAAAAGTTTAGGGATAATAGTAGGAAAAATGTAAATAAGGGCACTGGGCAATGTTTGGTGCACTAAAATGTGTACTTTTATTTTTATTTTATGTTGTGTGGTGTTTTTGGGGGGACAGGTTATGTCCCTTATGCAATAAAACATACTTACCTGTTTATTCACAATCTTTTTTTCTGAAGTACACTGAGCTGTGCATGCGCAGCTCATTGTACAATGCTAGGTATCCTGGAAGTCTGGGGGGATATGCGGGAGTTACACAATTCAGGCCTGGCCAATCTAGATGGCTAAAGACCTGCAACCCAAAAAAGGACCAGATGAAGATGGCAGCCTCTGTGACAAAGCAATGACAGGAGCGTTTGATTTAAAGAGGACATTGTCTGCCCCTTCTGCAATGAAGCATATATATTTTTTTTTTATTTTAACATTTAGTTCTGCTTAAATGGTGGTTTAATGCCAAGAAGGGCTAAGGCTTAACAATAACTTTGGAAAAGTTCCATGTATAGAAGGGTTCTTTTGGAGACAAAAGTATGCTTACACTTTAGCACAGTTACCTTTAGCTAGTTTAGTTTGATTCATGAAATATTGGGTGGAGTCATAGAAAACTTCATACAAGCTTCATACACTGACGACCAAATCAAAAATGCATACTGTAGCATCTGATAAAAATTTTAAATATGTGTTATATTTTATATTTACTATATTTTTACAGGTAATAAATAGCAGTGTTGTAAATTTCCATGACTACTAAATTGTTGTGTAATGGATAGTCTATACTATGTATTTAGAAATACAAATTACTTATGTGACCGACTGAGTATCCACAATTACAGGTTACAGTTGGGGCAAGTGGGGCTTAATGCTTTAGGAAATACTCTAATTCCATTGCAAAGTTAAACAAGTGTTTTTATTTGTTTTTGCAATTTTTTGCAAAGAAAAATGATCATTTCATTTGCTTGTAGCTTTAGCCAGGGAACCTTGTATAAGTTTAAAAAAGTAAAATAAATAAAACTTACCAAGTAGTTACCCTTAATTTATTTTATTACACCTTCTTCCCTTCAGCTATGTATATATCATTTAGTTGTTTTAGGAGTCCGGTAAGAGAGTGTTATACTGCACTACCTTCATGAATAGGTAATAGTCACTATTTTTCTATCTTCTGGAGTACAAAACATGATGCTTTTAATGATACCTTTAGTAAAAAAATTATGTAAAGACTTTTAGTACACAAATGTATCCTGATACATACATTGAAATAAAGGATTTTACAATATACATACATGTATAGTTGCATAAGATAGTTTATATTGTTGGTTACCTTACCTTAAAGAAGCCTTTACATCCCTCACATGTCCTAACTCCATAGTGCTGACAGGCCGCATTATCTCCACACACTGCGCATGATCCCTCCCCACTTGAAGAGCTTCCGCTGGGTGGTGATGGAATACTGCCCTTACCTATCATGTCAATAGCTCGGCCAGTTGCAAGAGGCGAAAATACAAGATTTGACACCTTTGCCACAGGTAAATTAAACAACAAGGACTCTGCTGATATTTGTGCTGAGTCTCCTGGAATTCCTGCTGGCATGTTATGAGATTCATAGCACACCTGAGGGTTATACAGTGGAGCATTAGGAGGAGAAATCTTAAATCGGAAAATTGGAAAAGGTGGAGAAAGAGTTCTATGTGGGGTGTCCATCAAGTTACTAGGAATCATGCAAGAATGTGTACCCGTCAAAGCTTGAGTGTCTTCCCACTGTGGTGATTTGTGAACTGAATATCCTGATGTAGTTAGAGTTGATGGTGGAGATGTTTTAAAATACACTGAAGTGCTTGGCAGTGCATCCTCTGTTTGCTGTGAAGCTGATCCTTGGTAACTAGATACATTAGGATTTTCCATTTTTATTAATGGTCTCTGTCCAGATGCCTGTATTTGGTACAAGCAAGATGGTTTACACTCATAACTTCCTGTATATCCATCAATAAAAGTACTAAAGTTTGGCAAAGATGTGGTTGTGGAAGCAGTAATCTCTGGGCTCCGTAGTTCCATGTTACACTTTGTATTTGCAGGATTCACCATTTCTGAACTGAAATCAGAAGCATGACCCAAAACTTGGGTAATGTAAGTGGAACCAGATGGTGCAGGATTATACTGTATACAGGGCATATCTGTGAATGAAATAAAATTACAAAATTCTAAAAACTATTACTGTGAAAATGTAAAATATATCATGTTGCAAACACTTTAAACACTCTAAACACTAATATTGCAGATTTATGTTTTTTCAAAGTGAGAAAAGTTTTTATTTTCATACCAGGACAATTGCCACAAGAAGTTAGATAAAATGGCTCTATATCATTTATTTGCTATGTTGTTTTATTGGTAAATAAATAGTGCTTTTGAATGGTACATATTTAATCTATGCAGTCACCAGGTTGTGTTAGCTGACATCAAGTATTTTTTATTGCTGCCCAGTATAATTTGTTTGGCCATTTTCTATTCAGAACAGATACACTGCTCTAAAGTCATATAGGGCTCAAATCCCTGTCTCATGCTCATATGGCTCCAAAGTAAATGTTTCTGATATTGTGAACCATTCTATACTACATGCTTTTGTATGAAGATATTATGGGAAAGTAAAAAAATAAATAAAAAACAACCTGTAAAAATTAAGAAAATATTATCAAATTACAAAATTTCCTTTTAAATTGTTTTCCTGCAAGCTAATAAAATGTCATTATCTATATAATTTAACCTACCTGACATATATTTTGATTTTCCACCAACAAACAAAAGCATGAAAAAAATGACATAGTAAAGAATTACGTAGTATTTGTAAAAAAAAAATGACATATCAATATTTTGTTCTCATAGATATATTTGGAGCCCACCCAGTTTTTGGCACATGAATTTCCTCCTATGTCAACGTCATTATTCAATTAAAAAAAACGAACAAAAAATGGGTCTCTCCAAATGAATGTTACAATGTTTTAGGAATGCAGCAGATTGAATGCAATGACTATGCAAACTCCAAAGTTCTGTGCATCTGGAGAGGAACTTACAATTCATCTCTCTAGATGTAGAAATAGCTATAGACAGTTCCTCTGGAGTGATAGGGGCCTCCAATCCCTCCACCATGCCCTCAGGTAAACTTGTCATACCCAATGTTTCCACGTATAAAGTGATACATTGATGCCTAAATTGGGTTACTGATGGGTCATCTGGGAGTATAAATTGTACATCGTTATAAAAAAAGCAAAAAGCTTGCACTGTTTCTGACTGCAGGAATTTTTCACTGTAGGTACAAACGTCTGTGTCATGCTAGGGAAACAGGGCCACTAGGGAGCGCTACGGCTTACACAAAACTGTTGTGCAGAGTCTAAGCAGAAACCAGGTCTTCTCCAGAGCCTCTAGTGGTGAGGATGTTGCGCTGCTGGTTACCGCCAGGTTGCGGTCCTTGGGCACACCAGGGTGGGCAGAAAGATAAACGATACCAAACAACAAGGCAGAAGAATTGTCAATGAAGGTCAGGGTCAAGGCAGGCAGCAAGCAATAGAAGTCAGGTCACAAGCCAGGGGTCAAATACCAGGGATCCAGGAAATAGACACCAGGGATACAGGGGCTATTGCAGACACAGGGAACACAGGAGACACTGGAAGCAACAGGAGCACAAGTGACACCAAGGGAATGGGACAACAGACTGAGCAACAAGGGGTTAACACAGATGCTGGACAGAAGAAAACACTGAATCAAGCAACATGTGTACAGGAACTAGCTCAACAGAACTAGGGGCTCAGGACAAGTGGAGACACATTCCACAAACGCTGAGTGCTATGTCTAAGCTAGCTAAATAGCCAGGGATGATTAAAAAGGGCTATTTTCTGATTGGCCATCAGGTTGGGCGAATCTGATAAAGCTTGGTAGTGTAGGCACACCCAGAGTCAGAACTGCCTGCATGCGCAGGAGAGAGATGCCTGGCGAGGACAAGGTAATGGTGACAGACTGGGCTTGCTGCCTATAGAGGACCTTGGCCAAGATTCTACCAGGTTTGTCAACAAATTCATAGAAACTACAGTGGCATTTAGCCAGGGTTGCTTTAACTCTCTGCTATAATAGAGAGGTTAGAGATCCCCTCACAGTAAACAGTTCTGCTGCATGTGCTGCTAGTAGAGTTTATTTAGGAACTCTAACTAGGCCACCCTGGAAAGCAAATCATCAACCTGTCTCTGGTACTTTTTCTTAATCCTAGAACCATGTTGCATTTATGGGACTCCCAAAGTGATAAGGGGTTGTCAGTGGAGTTCACATTGGTTGAGAAAAAATCAATGTTTCAACTGGAAATGCAAAGCAATTTCTTAATTTTATTTGGGGTAGTGCAGGAAAGGTGAGATGCCCCTCTGGAGACATCTAAAGGAGGGTCTAATGCAACATTAAGGTCTCCACCGATCACCACAGTACCCAAAGGGAATTATTTTAGTTGGTATGAGGGCTTCTTCTAAGAAAGAAAGCTGGTTAAGGTTGGGAACCCAAAAACAGGTAAAATTATGTTGCTGACTTACCCCTTTTACAAACACATATTGTCACAGTGCTGCAAGGCGGCAGGATGGTGGACCCTCCGTGTCACCAACTCAGTTGGCAGTGACGTGCGTGGGGCACTGAGTCTAAGCAGCTGCCCGGTCTTCATCTGAGACTCTGGTGTTAAGGATGTTACTCTGTGGGCAACTGCCAGGTTGCGGCCCCCGTGCACGCAGAGGCAGGTGACTGCTGACACACAGGAATCAGGTGAGGTGCAGGAACGTGAAACAGAGAGCACAAGCCAAAGGTCAGGCCAGGCAGTGATCAGGAATAGTCAAGGTCAAGTTGGGGTCTGTACACGAACAATCAGGAACAGGAGACACAAACTGGAACAACAAGAACCTGGGAGCAGAGTCAAAGGAACTCCTTGTTCAGGCAATTTCCTGTTGCCAATCACTTCCTTTTAAAGGGGAGGTCAGGTGATGGATGAGCCCATGTGACCTGCTACCATCCTATCCTACCACCAGAGGGGATGCTGGAGACGAGAGGTTGGTGGTGTTCACACCTCCACCAGCAGGGGGAGCACGTCTACAGAACACTCTACTCCCCTGAGGTAATCGAGCAGCTGACTGGGAGTCAAATGACCTAGACCAGGAGGTGAGCCGAGTCGGTGATCCCTAAGCAGAGCTGGTGCTGACAGCAGGGGAGTTCAAGGTGGGTGATACTGAAGGGTGCACAAGTCCCCTGGTCCTGCAGGGATCTGTGACACTTATCTACCATGGGGGTCACTCTGTAAATCCACTTATTGCCATGGGAGGGCACAGGAGAGTAAAATATCCCTTGGATTTAGAATTTGATGATAGGCTATGGTAACTATGGGTAAATCTGTGAGGGCAGAGTATGTGAATTTTAAATCCCCATAACTTGTGACACAATCATTAGATGATTAGACAGCAAAGAAAACATGGGAATAAAAAGTACCCACTTCAGGACTAAAGAAAACAAAATGGTATAGCACCTGGGCGAGCCCTGGATGTTCAACCATACACACTAAACTAACTCCAATAATTTAGGTCAAACAACAAGCAGAGGGCCTTAAAGAACCTGAATTAAGTTACCATCAGCATGAAATATAAGCAATATGAAACAGCAAAGAAAATGGCATACAAACAACAGTTAAAGTTCTAGTGATAGTAAAATCTAAGTAAAGGATATGGATCTGGTGGAAGATGTAGGGAGAAAAGATCTACAGTCAGGATTCCGCCAACTGCACAGAATTTCCTACAGGTTATTTGTCCTGGTGGTCAGTAAGCAGTCTCATCCTCAGAGAAGTTGAGCCAGTCAGGTAAAGAATGGTTTTTGAGGCTCATCTGGCTTGCGAAGAGTGGAAAATTGTTTCCCATTAAAGATCTGGAGATGGAAGGAATGGCCCCACCGGTATTGAGCTCCTGCTTGGTGAAACATTGGTGGACCATGGATTGGAACATCTCAGGGGAAGTCAAACTAGTTTCAACCTCTTACGTTTAGTGAGAGTTAGTACTTCCTTGTTTGTACTTACAATTTGCTATTTCATTTCATCTACCTCCTTGCGCAAGGTGGACTGGTCTGGATCCCCCTGGAAGTGCAGCACTGTATTGGAAGATCTGCTTTTTGTAGTATCCTCCAGCTACAGGAAGATCTGTGTTGCCCCAAGCACCAGGTGTGGAGCAGACTGCAGAACTGGTAAGGGAGGCTTTCAAGCCTCTGGTTGAAGTCCCCTGAGAAGCAGAAAATGTGGCAACAGTCTTGTCAGCACTCTTGGCTGTCACCATCTTGGAAGGAGTCGGGTTCCCGATTCTAGACATGGCTCCAATAAAATACAGTGTGCAGGTGCCTGTGCGTCAGCTGATGCAGACGGCTTGCAAAAAGCTGACATCCGCTCTCCATCCCCCGAAGCCACACAGGTTAAGGAATGTTCAATCGGTGTCCGGAATGCTCAAAGAAAGCGTGGGTTCAGTTCCATGGCTAGCCACACCCTCGGTATATCAGATTTGTGTGCAACAAGCTAACCTCTATCCAGAACATTTTACACTGTAAATCTCTGAACATCCAAGCTTCTATGGAGGCCTGCACTTCACAGACTGTGAGAAACAGCTCTTGCAAAGGTGGCCAATGGCCTTCTCAGAGCAAAGTCACAAAGTAACTTTTATATTCTCCTCTTAGCTCTTTTCTCTGCTTTTGACACAGTTGATCAGCCTCTTCTACTCCATATCCTAAACTCTATCAGTATTGATGACACTTCTCCCTTTGCCTGTTGGCTCACTTATCTGACAATTTGACCCAGGTTCCCTTCAATGGTAACCCCTACCCCACCACCCCTCCCCAGGGTCAGTCCTTGCACCTGTTTTCTTCTTTCTGCACACTATCTCCCTTGGGAAACTTATATTCCCCTTTTACCTACAAATCCATCTGTATGCAGCTAACACACAAAACTACATGTCTACCCCTGATTAGTCTCCTCTGTGCAGAGTAAATTTTCAAGCTGCTTATCATCCTTTCCATCATGGATGGATGACAGGTTTCAGCACTCGTCATTTGCCCCTCCTCAACCTTCAAAATCTCCCCTTGACAGCCTTCTGTTAATAAAATGGGTATTTAGACCAGCCCCCAGGTACATTGTCTTGTTTTTACCTTAGAATCTGCACTCTCCTTCATTTCCCACATTCAGAACATTGCTGGGTTCTGACAATTCCACCTGCTCAGCACCTTCAGAATACTCCCCTTACTGTCACCAGAGGCCACCAAACTCCTGGTACACACTCCTATCAACTCTCACCTAGACTACTGCAGCATTCTCTTCTCTGATATTCCACTAACTGGACTCACACCTCTACAATCCACCCTTCCTACTCCTCCTCATTTACTGCTTCTTTTTTTTTTACATAGATTATGTAAATTGTAAGCTCTTTTGGGCAGTGTCCTCTTCTGTTCCTTACAATGTACTTGTCTAGTAAGCACGTTTGTGATCTGCGAGCCCTATTATTTGTACAGCATTGCTAATATGGTGATGCTTTATAAATAAAGGTTATTAAGAAAAATATTGATCATTGATAGAATAGTAGGAGTAATGGCAGATAGAAATGAGGTTAGAACATGAGGCTAGTCACCCCGGAAAACTTAAAAAAAATTAGGAGTAGCACCAATAAGCTAACAAACTGTATGATGCTAATGTCCACTAAAGCTACATACACACTTCCAATTATTATCGTTGGAAAACGAACGACGAACGTTCATGCACGATATATATGAACGATCGTATAGCACCGATCCTGCACATAGAGTTAACGACACGATCGTTCATAGATATTGTACACACAATAGATACTTTTTTACCAACGATTTTTTGCCCAATCGATCGTTCGTCGTTCGATTGGAACGATAAAAATTGGAAGTGTGTACGCACCTTAACACATAGATAAACTTGACAATACACCAACTGGTCAACAAAACTCTTTCTGTAGTTCATAAATAGATGCCTAAATCAGAAGTATTTCTGTTGGGAGACAAAAAAAAAACAGACAGACCCCAGAAACATACCTACAGAATCAGGAGCAATGGCAGCTAGGGACCAAGAATAGTTGACAAACCCCAATATTATGACTGCCTAAATATTCTCTATTTGAGTTCCTGATAAAGGTAGTTGCAAAAGTTGCCACGTTTCCAAAATAGTTTTAGAATTTTAGTTTTAGAATTAGTTTTAATTTAAATACCACAAAATCCCTTCTAAGACACTTCTAAGGCTGTCCTCTTATAAAGCATGACATACTAAATATAACAATATGACCCAGAGTTCGAATTATTTATAGTATAAATCTTATTCCAGGAAACAGCCTGTTTTACATTTAGTCTTTTATTTTACCTGGTGTAAAAATTTTGAAGACTGCAAAACATCTGCTGTAGTGTTTTGTTTAACAATGAATGAAAGTACTATTATGCCGGGAACCTATAATTTTATTACAAGGAGTAGAAATGCTTTGCTAATAGTTTCAAGAAACAGGAAAGTTCCCTAAGCTAGGTTGACAGGAAGACAGTGTTCCAAGTCTAGTTACTCCCACTCCTATAGCTTGCTTTGAATTTTACCATTTTTCAGTATATGTATATTTTTTTTAATTAAAACTTACTTTGACCTAAAAGGTTAAAGGACATCAAAATTCACAAAACAGTAAATAATTATGAACATAACAGTTGCGCAATATGCATTAACCCCCGTAGCGTTCTAATGTTGTCAGTTTTTTAATGCGAAAAAAGTGATCATATTTTTTTGGCATAGAGTAATTCTTAGGATGAACTCCCGGGGATAATATTTATATTTATTTATTATATTAGAATCATAAATTATAATGTAATACATATTTATAAATCATTATTATAAAAAATTATGAAATATTAGACCACAATGTAATTTATCCCAAAAATTTTTTTTAGCAAAAACTTCTCACTGAAATTTTCCAAACAAGGGTGCAATATCATTGATAAATAATAATATACATTATATGCAGATTTTAGAAAAAAAAAAATATTTACATTTTTAGTAGACATCCCGGGTGTTGTAGATTTTAAAGCAGGGTGCTGTACAAAGCCCAACATCACAGTAAGGACAGTGAAACCTGGTTTCCTTGCATTTCTTCCTTCCTCTGTCATCGGTCTTTGAGCAGCAAACCACGCACATCCTTGTAGGTGCTGCCTTTTTCGGGGTTGGTGGGATTTATTCAACGAAGTGACGACCGGTCAGCAGGCGTTCTGGGTTGACAACGGTGGAAGCACAACGTCCAGGTCTATTCATAGCCACTGATGGTGTTTGGTGGTTCTTGACTATGGGTTCGGAAACTTGCAAAATGAAGTCTGAATGATTCACAGGCCTCTATTTTTTTTGTACAGAACGTAGGCATTCCATAGGCACTGCTCAACAAGATGCCTGAAAATCTTCTTGTAATACTTCCTTTGCTATTTCCTCATCGCTGGGTAGAATGTCATGGTTTGGTCAGCTCTGTTGACACCTCCCATGGTGTTGTTGTAGTCAATCACCACCTGTGGCTTCATCACTTCTTTCCCACGTTTTGTGTGTACCAGAACAGTTAGGCATTATGGACAGTACTCATCAGGCACACATCTTTCTTGTCACGCCATCTTAGGGCCATCATCTTTCCTTTCTGCCAGGCAACAATTTCTCCTGTCTTCAGCTTCCCTTTTGCAAACAGTAATGGCAGGTTGCGCCGGTTAGCCCTAACGGTTCCATACGCATCTGTTCTGTGTTGCAGAAGGAACTCATAAAGCTCAGGAGAGGTGTAGAAATTGTCAGTTGTGACACAATTGCCCTGATCTAGCAATGGCTCAATGAGGGATAGCACTGAAGATGTTGCCAATCCATAATGGCTGTATCTGGGGTTGAACTATGTCCCTTTTCCAGTGTACTGTATTCCAGATGTAGCCAGATGAGGATTCGCACAGCATATAGGTCTTCACGCCAAATCGTGCCCTCTTTGACGCAATGTACTGCACCCAGCTGAGCCTCCCCTTAAAAGCCATTAGACTTTCGTCAATGCTGACATCTCTTTCTGGCACATAGGTTTGCTGGAAATTTTGTAGAATCATCTGAGACACTTTCCAAATTTTCTTGAGTTTTGGTGCAGGATGGGTAGTCTCATCAAATTCTTCATTGTTTGCGAAGTGCAGGTACTTCATGATGAGGGAAAATCGGTTTCTCGGCATGACTGTGCCAAAGAATTGAGTGGCAATAATTTTGTTCTTGGACCAGTACCACTTCTGCACAGGTTTGCCCACAACTCCCTGCAGGATCACTAAGCCCAAAAACAGCCAAATGTCATCCTGGTTCCCACTTTCTGCTTCTTGCAAACCTCAGGTGTGGGGCACCTTGTTGTTGTCCAGCGTACCTGCATAAAACATGCATAAAATAAAAAATGTATTTTAGGATATGTTCCTTTATAGTGTCAAGGTAATATGTTAGCAAACAAAGAGCAGCATATACGTTTGCAGAAAAAAATGTAAAAAGTTAGCATAGAGCAGCACACATGTTGGCAAAAAAAAAAATTAGCAAAAAATTTCAAAAAGTTAGCAAACACAGAGCTGCATACATTTGCATAAAAAAATTTAGCAAAAAATTTAAAAAAGTTAGCAAACACAGAGCAGCATACATTTGCATAAAAAAAAGTTAGCAAACACAAGAGCATATTACCTGTTTGTCTCCGCAAAAATTTTTTCGATAACTTCATCGGTCAAAAACAACTTCAGGTATGCCAAGGGGTCGTCGCATTCAGCCTCAATTTCCATCCCAGGTGCACCAGTGAATGGAAATCTTGGCGGTGCTGCCTGGTCCCCATCAAGGTCAATAGGACACCATGTGCGCACAGCACTGACCTCAGGTCCAGAATCGTTGCTCAGTTTACTTTCGCTGTCCGATGACAAATTTCCTGGTGAATCACTATCACTCGATTCCACAAAGGACTCCAAATCGATATTGCTGCTTTCAAACTCCTCCAAAACCGAGCTTGCGCCAGCGAGATGCCTTTTGAATGCAATGTGGTCTCCAGCAATCAGTCAGGAACAATCAAGGTTAAAGAAAAAGTGATAAAATGATACATTCAGGAAGTGATATATAAGTCATCAAAAGGTCAGATCAAGGTCGGGGCTAATAGTGGGCAAAATGTAAATCAGGGCACTGGGCAATGATGCTTGGTGGACTACAATATGTATTTGTACTTTTATTTTATGTTTTGCTGTGTTTTTTACTGTAAAAAAAATTTAAAAGCAGATTACATAGTAATCTGCTTTTAAATTTCCCACCCCCAGAATCCATCACTCCATCGCATCACCTGGAAGATGTCACACATCTTGCCGGATGATGCGGTGGGGATGTCCCCACCCTTCTCACTCTCCTGCTCGGGGTACACACTGAGAGTGTTCAGTCCTGCAGAAGTCAACTCTGGACTATTAGGGGGGAGAAATAACTATTAGGGGGGAGGTTAATTAAGGTGTGATGGGATGGGAGGGAAAATGGTACAGGAAATACACAACTCAGTGCTGGGATGAGCACATTGGGACAGTAGGTGAGCTAAGCATGCTTTATCTTAAATTCATTGGAATAATCAAGTATTTAGCCAAATAAACACTAAAAGGCCCCATATATAATGATAGAGCTTACACCATGGCTTGGAGACAGTATATTTTTAGGACAGGCTCCTTGACTATGTAATGACCAAATTCTAGTTGCAAACAAAAAGATACAATTGTAAGATAAACATTGTCTCAAATAAAAAAAAAATCAAAGCAAGTATTATTACTTATTATTACTATAAAGTTCAAAAACTCCTTATGAAGAATACATTTCACATTTCTTAAACCCTAATCTGTTGAGAATACTTTTGCTTTAAATTCACATGCCTGTCTTAAATTAGGAGTAAAGAAACATTTAGGCATGGAGGGCCACATGTCATTAGCAACAACCTTAAGCGTAGCTTAACTTAGAATTTTTACTTTACATGAAAGGGTAGACAACACCACCCCTTTAAAAAAAGGGTGCAACACCGCCCCTTTAATTCCTAATCGCCTAGGCGATCAAGCATGAATGGGAGCACAGAGCCTCCCAGGATACCTACGTCACGCATTCTGGAAGGTTTTTGGCTGCTCCTTCTGCCCATGAATGATCATCTTGGGCATACGCAGAAGGAGCCCTTTTATCAAAAGAAAAAAAATTGCAGATCTCACGCATGCTCAGTAAGATCACCAAGTTTTTTCCCAACCTTTGTCACGCGATCTTGCACCTTCATAGTGTGAGATCGGGTGACATAGGAAGAAGGATCCAGAAGAAAAGCCCGGAGCGTCCTCTCCGCCAGGCCGAAGATATACATAACTGATCTGCGGGATTCAAGGTGTAATGTTTTTGTTTTGGGTTTACTTCTGCTTTAGGCTATATGTCTTTAAGTATCTGAATACTATTGTACTCTTTCTTTTAACTCAAAAGTCCATTACTTTCTATGTGAGAGTCATATTCCAGTGATTTAAGTAAAATAACCTATTTGGGAAAATAAAGTATCTGCTTGAAAAAACAGTTATTATTCTTGGATACTTCTTCTGTACGCTGAAGATCAGAACTGCTCCTGAGAAAATGGCTTAATGATGGTGTTCATTTACAGTGAATCTTCATGATGAGAACACAGATGTACTTTCTAGAGGTCCTATGCAATTAGCAAAATCTATGATCCACTGACAATTAGGGATAGTATATGATCATAGTCTATGACAAATGAAAGAACACCCATAGATACCCTTTCTAGCTGGAACTGATGAATAAAAGTGTTTATCTGGTGGGAAATATGTACACGTAGGCCCTATGTTGAGCCATGTTGCCAACCCTGGAGATAATCAATAGAAAGAAAATGTAGAGAAGTGTTTTTGTGGCAAAAAGATGAATTGTATTAATGACTAACACTCATAATCCATATTAGTAACAATATTAACGCTTCAAAATGACTGGAGGAACATATCCAGATTATTACCGTATAGGCCCCTTGGGGGCACTGGACAAAGAACTTATAACAGGAATATATAATATATGGCCAATTGTGTTGCATACGTATGTCGATATCCCCATGAGTTTCGCCCGAATATACGGATATAAACTGAATGTATATGGTTAATCTGTTGTATATGGTGATACTATGTACCATATGATATGCTATTATTCCCTATTTATCCCCTATATAGTAAACAATACTATCATCACCTTATATTTGCTTACTAGCACATCCCATATTCCATTACACTGTCTTACCATGTCATTGTATATCTACCTATCTATACTACAAAGTAATTGTGTTCAACCCCACTAATTGTAGCGTCACCCCTGAGGAAGCCCATTGAGATTCTCTGGGGTGACTTAAAATGGGCTGTACATGCCCTCAAACACTCACAGCTGAAAGAGTTCTGCATTGAGGAGTGGGGCAAACTTTCCTCAGACCGATGTAGATGGCTAAAACCGTTTCACTATAATTATTCCAGCCAAAGGAGGTAAAGGTGCGTACACACTTCCAATTTTTATCGTTCCAATCGAACGACGAACGATCGATTGGGCAAAAAATCGTTCGTAAAAAAGTAACCAACGACGCCGACGAACGAGGAAAGTCGCTGGAAACGAACGACCGGACCGACGGATCGGATTGGACGACGATCGTTGAACATCGTTCGTGTGTACGGTCGTTCGTTGATCGTCCATGTTCAGAGCATGCGTGATGAACGAACGTCCGTTCACTTTTCTGTCGTGCACATAGTTCCTCTATCGCTCAAACGATCGTATCTAGTGTGTGTACAATATCTACGAACGATCGTGTCGTTAACTCTATGTGCAGGATCGGTGCTATACGATCGTTCGTATATATCGTGCATGAACGTTCGTCGTTCGTTTTCCAACGATAATAATTGGAAGTGTGTATGTAGCTTTACACTAGCTTTTTCCTCAGTTAGAATACACATTTTTGTTGATATCTTTTGTTTAATGACTAAATTAATTTAACCAACAATTAAATCACTTTCTTTTTCAGAGATAAATAAAAACAAGATTAGAACATTCTTAATAATAAATAAAGTACTGAATATTTAATGGGTGTCGTAATTTTTTCACATGACTGTATACTGTGAAGAAAACTTTAGCAGAAACAACATTGAAGAACATATCATAATAATATTTGTTCACATCACAAAGAATTGATTGTGCAATCAACAATGGAAATGTTGCTTGCTCTCATGGGGGAATGTTAGAATGGAGAGAAATTAAAGCAGACAAACAAATTGGGGGGAGGGTGAAGATAAAATGAAGGATGTACAGGGTTTTGGTTTACCCTCAAGTGCACCATCTGAGAGAGACTTCGGGACAAAAGAAGGTTTTGTCACCAAACATATACCTGTAGTCGATATTCTGAATATTTGGGCAATAATTGGAGATAAATGGTTGGAAGGGGTTCCAGAACTGTGGGCAAAGTGGATTTTTTGGACTATTCAAGTATGTTTTTTTTTTAATGATAACCTCAACATATTAAAAACCCTACTCCTTGCTGTCAAGCTTTTTTTTCTTTTGCTTAAAATGACCCTAGCCACTTTATCACAACCACTTGCCTATTTGCCTTGAAAATGACCAGAATTCATCCCCCATAAATTTCAAGTTAAGGTTTTGTAGACTTTAAGCAGGATTTGTCAAAAACCCAGCAAACTAAACCTGGACACATTTGCCTATTTTGAATGAATGATTGATTAGGAATTTTGAAAGTATTTTTTTATTCACACCAGAATAATTTTTTAACGTGCAATCCCATTAATTCCACAAAATCACCATATTTGGAAAACTTTTAGAACATAGGTGCTACAATTTGTCTTTTATACAAAAATGTATATTTATTTTATGGTAAAACACTACAATAAAAAGTCACAACACTGGAACACAACAATTACCTAAATTTAGGAATAAAGCTGAGGATGTGGAGCCATATGGCATGACTATTAGATGCATAAATCCATCTGGATATGACAAAAATCTGGAATTGAGTGTATTAACAAACCAACCAAACAAAAAAAACCAAAGATTTTAAAACATATTAATCAAAAGCAGTGATTCAAAAAATGTTGGCACTCTGAAAAATGTTTGTACAACCATTATAAGTATGCTGACCATCTAATAAAGCTTATTTGTATATGCATGACAACAGAGAAAAAAATAAATACCTAAACTGTTAAAGGGGGAGCTAAAATGGTTATATTGGAATAAATAGAATTTACTGGAAAAAAATGCAGATTTTCACAATAATTAAAGAATTCTAAAAACATAAATTGGTCCACAAGCAGTTTGCAATACATTTCTGAACCTCATAGGTAAAGGTATGTCTTATAAAAGTATTCTGTTACTACTACAACATAAAGCCTAATTCTTTACTGCTAATAAAACAAAATGAATAAAAAAAAACAAAAACAAGAACTTTAAGGGTATGTTCAGACTTGCAAGGGAAAAGAGGTTGAAACTCCTGGTGACTGGCACGTTGCCAGCCGCTAGGCTGCCAGTACCACTGAGCTGGTTCTTTAAGGACTGGTATTTGCACATCAGGGCAGGGTACTGACCTGCTTACTGCTGCCCCCACTCATTCTCTGTTCACTGCCGCCAATGAACAGCTTTCCAAAGAAACAGTTCAGAGGCAAAAGGAAGCAGTAACAGCACTGCAAGCTTACACTCATCTGAACATGGCCTAATTCTATTCACTTTACCAAAAACGTTTTTGTTTTCTGCATTTACTTTTTTTTTACAGTGTCTACCTTTGTTATTTTTAAGATAAGTTATTTCCATTTATTTATGCAAATACAGTTTATATTTTAGGAGAGAAAATACATTGAGTTAAGGTACTTTTTATTTCCCTGTCTGTACCACACACTCTTTAAATATCTATAAAAGGACTATGCACAATATATAAAATGAGTAGATAGATAGATCGATAGATAGATAGATAGATAGATAGATAGATAGATAGATAGATAGATAGATAGATAGATTGTCCTCTTGACACGTTTTGGCCAGTTGCAATTTTCTGAACAGTCCCTATTTCAGCTTATGAAAGGGATATATGAAAAGATAAGTCCTACTCAGCTCTGTATGTTTGTTGTTGCAATTAGAGATGGGCGAATTTCTCAAAAATTCGATTCGGCTGGTTCGCTGAAATTTTAGAAAAAATTTGTTTGATCCAAATTTATTTTGCAGCAAATTGCGTTTAAAAACTGCTATTTCCGGGCTGCAGAGAGCTTTGATAGTGGTGTAGAACACTGTGCCTTGCAGTACTATGCATAGGGAGTCTGCTTTAATAGTGAAATAATACTGTGAGTTAGTATGAAATGCAGATGACAGGAGTCCCTTTTAGAATAACTGCACACTCACTTATTTGGGCAGTCACAGGACCAAAACTGACCAAATAACTCAAGTATGAACTCATCCTTACAGGTCCATGTTAGCATCAAGAAGTGCACTCCTTTTACACCCTCGTTAGCTGATTCCACATAGATGTCTACAGAACCTGTTCTATTAACCGCTTATACAAGTAGAGCCCCCCCGACAGAGTGGAGAGGGTGTAAGCAATAAGTTTGTGTTGACGTCACTGATTATTTTGCCCTTCCTCTGATCCGTCAGAACAATAACCCACAAAAAACGGATCCTGTCTGTGGAGCATATGCCTTTACTCGGTCAGCATTTGCTCAATAATCCATCAGTATTGCTAATTGCTAAAAAAACAGGCGTGGATCCAAAACAGAGAAGACACGTGAATGGAATATTTGAATGTCTTTGTTTTGTACCCACTCCTGCTTTTGGCTACCAAATCATAAGCCAATTCTGAATGGACCACACAGGCCTTACAGCTGCTACACAGACAGGATCCATTGTGCGTCTCTTTTTTCCTTCCTTCTGACAGATCAGAAGGGTCAAATAAATAGTGATGTCAACCAGGCCAAAAAGGCAAAATAGTGGCCCAGTCATGGAGCGGGGAGAGGGTGGGAGAACAGCTTGAGATGTCCACAGAGTGGCACAATGACATAATGGTGAGGTGGAAGCAGCATAAGGAGACCACAGAGTGGCCCAATGACAGAGTCTGGAGGTGGCGGCAGGATCAGGAGGCCACAGAATGGCACAATGACAGTGTGGAGGTGGCAGCAGCAGCAGCATCAGAGGATACCACAGAGTGGCAAGGTGACATAGCGTGGAGATAGCAGCAGCAGCATCCAGAGACCACAAAGTGACCCAGTGACAGAGTGGGATGGTGGGTGGCAATACCAGTACCCGCTGATGAAGGTGGGTAAAAGAAGGAGCACTTAGCATCTGATGTGTTGCCACAGGCAGGTGGCAACATCAGAGTAGTAGCTGAGGCAGGTAGCCAGAAGAAACCGGTCTCTTTTGTCAAGGTTTGGGTGAGGCGGCATGGATCATCTAATCAGATGCATCAGGCATTGGTGGGTGGAAATCCTGGCTGATCCACACCTGATTCATCTTGACAAAGGTCAGTCTCTCCACATGTTGGGTGGACAGGCCAGTTCTTCTTGGGGTAACTTTGGCCCCCGCCGCACTAAACACCCGCTCTGATGCCACACTACTGGCCGGGCAGGACAGTTTTTCCAGGGCAAACTCGGCCAGTTGCGGCCACAAATCCAGTTTGGCTGCCCAATAGTCCAGCGGATCTTCAAGACGCCTGGCAGGGTGCACTCCAAGTACCGTATGCCACCACCTGCTGGTTCAGGTTCTGCTCTTTGTCTAGCTGCTGGTGAGTAGTTTTTTCACCAGCGACTCTAGACTCAGGCTGCTGCTGATGGAGCTGGTACTGCTCCTGCCACCCAACCCCTCCCCAGCAGCCATCGCAGTGGAACGTGAGTGCAGAGAGCTATTTGTGCAAGTGACTCAGAGGGACTCCCTGCCTCCATCTCCACTACATACTGCCACGGTGTGTCTGGGTCCTCTGCCTCATCTTCCTCATCTCCCTCTTGCTCTTCTGGCTGCTCCTGCTCCTCCTCTCCGGTCACCTGAGTAGAAAAACCACCCATTTCACTATACATTGCCTGTGCTCCAATGTTCTCCTCCTCCTCCTGTTCAGCCCCCACAGGGCTCATGTGGCCGTGAGATCTATGCGCCACGTCTCCAGTCCCCTGACCAACCAGATTTACCAGCATCTGTTCCAGGACATGAAGCAGTGGAATGACGTTGTTCATTCCATTGTCCTGGGGACTGACAAATAACGTGGCCTCCTCAAAGGGCCTAAACAAACGGCAGGTGTCACGCATGAGCTGCCACTGGCTGACATCGAAGTTACACATGGGAGTACTCCTATCTGCTTGGATCATCAAGAAATCGTTGATGGACTTCCTCTGTTCGTATAGTCGGTCCAACATAAGGAGGGTGGAATTCCAATGGGTGGAAACATCGCATATCAGCCTATGTTGGGGGATGCCGTTCTGCCGCTGCAGCTCAAGATGGGTGTGCTTTGCGGTGTACGAGTGGCAAAGTTTCCTGGTCATTTTTAGGATGTCTTGCAGATGGGTGGAAGACTTCAGGAACCGCTTGACAACCAGATTGAACACGTGTGGCTCAGCCTTCCTTGACGCAGCGCCGACACCATGTTCTTCCTGTTGTCAGTCACCATGGTTCCGATTTTGAGTTGTCGTGGAGAAAGCCAGGATTTGATTTCTTGATGAATCACACGGAGCAGTTCCTCCCCTGTGTGATTCTGTTCGCCCAGGCAAACCAGGTGCAGAACAGAGCAACACCGCCATGCCCTTCACATGTGGTATGCTGGAGGGGCACTGTGAATTGTCCCTGCAGTGGAGGCTGAGGACACAGTGGAGGATGAGGAGGCAGGAGCGGACATTGGCACAGGACCAGCGGCGTGAGAACGTGGAGGCGGAAGCGGTGTCACCTGGCCAAGTTGCTGGTGTGGCTGTGCAGGAACCACATTCACCCAGTGGGCTGTAAAGGACATGTATTGTCCCTGACTGTAGTTACAGCTCCACACGTCAACCCTGCCGTACACTTTAGCAGACACCAACAGGCACAAGGACTGGCCCACCTTCTGTTCTACATTTTTGTGCAGGGCTGGTACTGCCTTTTTTGCAAAGAAATGACACCCTGGCCGTGCTTCACCTTCTGCCCACATATTCTACATATTTCCATGTTAACCTCCTCTGGTGGCTTAACAGAAAACTGCCACACCGCCAAATAGGTGATTTTCCCCCCAACTCTCCGCACAGACTGAAAGCTATTGTGGCTGCCTCTGTGAACCCCTGCACCCCACTACTTCCTGGGTAGGTAGGCTGCTGCGAACCAGGTGGTCTACCCCGGGCACGTTTGGCTCCCAACCTCCCACTGCTGCCACCCTGCTGACCCCCAGCCATGCTACCACCTTGCTGGCTCAGCCACTGCCTCACGGGCAAGCTGCCACCCTCTTTTCCTGATGATGATGAAGCCCCTTCTTCACCTGCCTCCCAAGTGCGATCGGCTTCATCATCATCGAGAAGTGTCTGCACGTCACTGATGTCCTTCTCAACGGTCTCTGGGTCAGGAGCCTGACTGCTCGCAACACCACCTCCCACTCTCTTCATCACTACTTGCCTGCCTAGTGGAGGAACCGGCGCATGTCTCCTACAAATCTTGGCTGGGCAGTAGCTGCTGACTGTCCTCTACTAGCTCGTCTTCGCTGTATAGTGGAGCTGAGCCCACAGCATACAAAACTTCTGTGGCTGAGGGAACAGCAAAGGACAGAGGCAGGTTGAGGGCAGGTGAGGGCACAGGGCCTGCTCCCGGACCATGCCAACTAAGGGTTGTGTCTGACGAACCCACCGACTGTTGGCTGGGGGTGTCTGATGTCACTTGGGATGAAGTGGATGACTGAGTTAACCAATCAAGGACCGCTGGGTTGCTGGTCAAGACATGACCGCTAGATGACACTGGGAGCTAAGGACTCTCGCTGCGACTCCTGCTGACACGTCCCCTTACTCAGCTGCGACCTCTGCCTGTGCCAGAAACATTTAGGCCTCTGCCACTCCTCTGTGCATGGCCAGGAACTTCTCTGTCTGACTGAACTAAATAAATTGAAAGCAAATAAAACACCCCTAAAAGCGACAAATAAATATTTTTTTGTACAGAAATAGGCCACTAAACGCTTTTACCACTAAACGCTTTTACCTGCAATAGTGAACTGCGTATATATTTTTCTTTTTGTACTCAAATATGTCACTAAACGCTTTCACCACATATAACTGCAGAAGTGAAATGAGAATAGATTTTTCTTTTTGTACTGAAATAGGCCACCAAACGCTTTCACCACAAATAACTTTAACAGTGAAGTGCGTATATATTTTTCTTTTTGTACTCACATAGGCCACTAAACGTTTTCACCACAAATAACTGCAACAGTGAAGTGCGTATATATTTTTCTTTTTGTACTGAAATAGGCCACTAAACACTTTCACCACATATAACTGCAGAAGTGAAATGCGTATATATTTTTCTTTTTGTACTGAAATACGCCACTAAGCACTTTCAACACATATAACTGCCGAAGTGAAATGCACATATATTTTTCTTTTTCCACAGATATAAGCCACTAAAGGCTTTTCAACATAGCACTTGCACCCCAAAATCAAGAACAAATTGCTTGAATGACAGAGCTGTATAATGGCTATTTGGATCCCCAAATAATCTTTCCCTGCACTTGTAAATCGCTTTTCTAGCACTGTCCTTAGCTCCTTCTAACGTCTCTCCCTGCACTAAGATGCTATCCTTTCCCTGCACTTATAAATCGTTTTTTCAGTTTTTTTTTTTCACAATGAGGTTTTTTCTATCACTCTCCCTTGCGCTTGCAGACATCTCTCTCTGCACTCAGAACGCTGGAAAATGTCTGAATCCAAGATGGCTAAGGCTATTTATAGGGCTGTGACATTACTGGGCTGGCTGCTGATTGACTGCATGCATGGCATTATGGGTCATCCCGCCTTCCCAGAGTTCTTTGCCCCATGTCCTCACACGTGTAGCCACCATTTTAGGAAAATTGCGATTCGTTACCACGAAGCCCAAAGAAATCCGCATTCGTTGCATGTGCTAGCAGAAGTTGATTCTCACAAATTGTGTGCAGTGGAGGGGTGGGAGAAGTTAAAAGGACTGTAAATATTTGTTCTACTGAATCACCAATGTTTCCAAAAGAACATATATTTTTGACATTATTATGTAGAGAATTCAAAAATATCAAATATATATATACAAATTTGAGTTCCAGGTAACATTTCTATAAATACACAAGTAAAGACGTTAAAATGTAGTGTTCATATCATGACACGCTATAGATGTTTTCCAGGGTAAAATGGTTATTGCAGTATACAGGCTTTCCTATTATGTACCTTTAGAATTTAGTGCATATTTTAGCTGTATGAATTAGTGTTAATTAATTGTCAATTACACTCTGACACCACCAAACATCTGGATTTGAAATATTTATAGGTCAGTTTGTCTGAAGGTGGCAGATTTTTTGGACTACAATTTTCCTAAGGAATTCACTCAGACATACAGTATAGTGAATTCTCCCCAGTATGTCTCCTAATTGTTTAGGGTTTTTTTTGGTCCACATTTTTTTATCACAATCTATCATCTTTTATTATTTTTGGTACAGTTTATGTCTATCGATCAATGCTTGTGTTCATTAACACATCTACTCTACAGTACCTACTGTACACACAAATGCGTATTGCATATAAAATTATTCATATATTGCACATTTATTAAACCATTATCTAACCACTACAGCTTAGTGATGTCCATCACAATGGTCCTATAATGCTGAAAGTTTGAAAATGATTATTACCTGGATGGAATCTTTCCTTCTCAATGGTGGAAGTATTTTGCGGGCAGGACAAAGAATGATCGCAAGCAAAAACTAAATTGGAATTAGCTGTATCAGGCTTGCCTTTGTTTGCGCTTTGGGATGGTCGTTTCTTCGACCTGCAATCTAAACAGAAGAATAGAGAACATTCATCAAATACTGCAATAGTTTTGTGGGTTCACTAGGAAAGAGATCCACTAAGATAACATACACTGTCCTTCCAAAAAAATACCATGGTATTACATGGTATTACAAATCCAAGAAACATCTACAAGTTTTAGAATGGAAGTTGCATGTGTATAAATGTATACGCAACACAACCTTTTTTGCTACAAATTAGAGTCCTAGCTATGAGTTCAGCACATCAAATTGTAATTCACACAGATGTGAACAGAACAAAGCTGTTTTTTTTTTTACTTTTTATCTCTAAGAAGCTGCAGTTAAATCATTGGTTGCTGAAGGAACAGTCATTGATACTTGAAACATGTGCCTAATTATTGCAGTAACAGTCCCAGCCAAACTATGTTTGCACCATTTAGCTGAAAAGACCAAGTGCTATAAAATAGCAAAGGGCTCTGTCTATAGCTATGACTCTTTTACGCTTATGTAAGAGATGGAGATAAATTAGGGATAATGAAACAACCTGTGAGAAGGGGGGGAAATAATTATGTGTGGCTAGCCTACACTCATACAAACTCAGAATCGAAAAATCTGATTTGTATCAGTTGGAAAGATCACTACATTACCAAGGACAATATATATGTAAAGCTCACAAGTTATACATACACAGAAAATGAAGATAAACTCCTTTGTTATATAATATATAGGGACAAAAGAAATATAACTGTAATGAATAAACATAAAAATTGATTTATGTCATATCTAAGATGAACAATGTCAAGCACTGGTACAATTATTGTAAAAACCAAGAGTTGAACTCCTTTATGAATCACAGGATATCAGCCAGTAAATATTCTGACAACAGAATAGAATTTTGTAGGCAGATTTTCTAAAAGAGTTTTTTTTCACTATAGTCAAAATAATCACCTACAAAGTCATTTAAAATATAGATGCAAGCATATTCCGCTAACTCCTAGGAGTAAAAACGTATTTACTTTTAGTAAAGCATTCCCCTACCAATAAAGTGGAAGCATGAGCAAAAAAAAAACCTTTAAATTGAAATCTGTCACTAACATTACAATAGCTGTTACTTTTCTTAACCTTCTGCTTGTAACATAATATTACCTATATATATTATTCCATATATTATTAAGTTATATTACCTGCTGATCCTGCCTTATTTTTCATTTGCCTAACAGGGTGGTAAACAGCCGGTAAATTGTGCTTTGGTGTTGTCACCCTGTAGATTGTCTTAGTTAACATAATTTTAAATTCACTTTTGAAAATCAATGGACAATTTGAAACCAAACTCACTTTCAACCAGTTACAGCGACAGTTTCAAAACTATGAAGGTGGTAAGTGCTCCCATGTATGTTTGTAATACCAATACAGAATAATATCATTAAATTAACCCTATCACAGATCCCACAACACAATATTTTTTATCTATAATATGCCTTTTTATGTTTATCCTCTTTTTGTTTTCCTAGTCTTAAGTTTTTAAATCTACTTAACGAAGGGAACAAAATACTGGCGTTCTTTAGAGGAGCCACGCATCCCCAAAGCAGCATCATTGCCATGGCAACCGCAGCAAATAACTCACTGTCTCCATTGACATCTTCCCCGGCTGAATTAAAAGTCACCGGAACAGACAGCAATGTCAACCTAATGATGTTCCCTACACACAACAAAACAAAGCAATATTCATTTCAGGAGGGATACCAAGATACCTACTTGGTTGCTGTGACGGTTCTGTCTTTACAATGGGAAGTCTTTTTAAAACAAAATAGAAAATGTAGGAATAAACAAAAAAGTTGTTCTTTACTCAAGTAGAAATCCGACTTGCTTTCATAGAATTAATGAATTAAGTAGAATTGTCTGTCAGTGATGTCCACATGCAGCGAAAGTTTAGCTGTAAGATGCTAAAGAGCGGTCGGTAAGTGTGTCCGTCCACTGTGTGTCAGCATCATTTATGAGAGAAACTAGCAGTCTCCCCATGGAGCGGCTGGAATGCGAGACGTCAATAGTGACAGCATGGGGAGCTGACGTCACCGGCCTCCCTCTTCCTCTCCGCTTCCCCGCGCGTGCAGCAGTGTGACTGTGATGGGAGGATAGCTTTTTCCTTATCGTACAGTCTGTGTGTTCCAGCTGAGCATCTGTAATACAGTAGCTGTGCTTTGCGACTCCACACTGCCATCGTCTGCCAAGACGCTTCATTCTTTAGATTGGTGTACGGAAGTTTACCGAAATCAAAAGAGGGAGGATAGTAAAGCTAAGTGAAAGGACACTTAACATTCACAGTGTCAAAAACACTTTATACTGTGCATTTTTGGAGCAATGCAAAGATGAGGAAACAGGCAATGTTCAGACTAGCGGTTAAAAAAAACATTTCATCTACCTCTCTTGGGTGGTTACAGGTGGTAACACCAGGCATTTGGTTGTGGTTAAAAGCAAAAAAATGTATATGGAACTTTTTTAATCCATGTAAGTAGTTACTGGCTTTTTGGCACTACATGATATGTCTGAAAAAACATGCAGCAACGCTACTGCAAGCAAACACCTGGAATAAATAGAAGTAAAAAATAAACCCATTCATTCAATCAATTCACATCCAATGTTAACTATTTTAAGGGGAGCTAAATGCAGTTAACTAAATTCTCTTTAACACATAGCTATTGGAGATTCACCACTTTCAACATATGTACACAAGTAATCAAAACAATTCCTGTAAAAATAATTATATAATATCAATATATCTCATACCAGAAACATATCCTGCTTCAGAAACAGATAAATCAGTCTTTAATCAAAACTGGAAGGTGATGAAGTTTTGGTTTACTAAGGTATTTACATGAGTCTATCATGGAAATAGTTTTTAGCCTTACATTGATGGCCATTAGAAAGAATGCTATATCATGTATCCAGCTCCACCAGCCCCAAGGACTAGGCAGGCATCAAATAGGAGGCTCATCAGCATGAATAATGCCACCACATGAATATTACCACTACATGAATCAGAACATTCAAAACTCCATTACCTTAATTGGAATGCCATACTTCTTAATTTCCTTTTGCTTACAGTATCCTACTATGGTGGCATTAACACCATTTTGCTGTAGCCATCTCAGGAGGTTTTCATATATGTCCCATACTGTCACCCATTCCTGCAGCTCCTTTCCATACCCAGTGCTAGGAATCCCAGAAATAGGACTATTGTAGTGTAGCAATGTAGTAATTTTACTGTCTGTTTATACGTTAATGTATTCTATGGTAATTACTGCAGTGTGTGTTTTGCCATGTTCCAAGATGGCTTCTGTGCCCTCTGCACTTTGGGATGATATTATCAGTACTGACCTAGCCTGAGGCAGGGATTCTTGGGTAAGCCCTGGAGAAGAAAATGGTCTGGAGAGTGAGAGACTCAGATTCTGTTGCATGCTCAGAGAAAGTATAACTTCTGACTAGACTCTTTCTGCTAATACAGTGTGGATTATTGTCTATGAGTACACTATTCTCAACTGGGACTGCATTTGTTACTCACAAGACCCAATTGAGTGGAGGCACTGTGCTTATGAGAGATTTCATCCTGTTTCCACAGATAAAGGCTCTGCTCCTGTTCTTCCACATAGGTTGCCCCACAACACATCAGTAACCTGCACAGTGAGTCAGAAAAGGGTTACATTTGGAGGCACTGCTGAGATTATCTTGGATCAGGACAGTATTGTTTTAACATGCCACTGTTATCTACAGAAGCTGTGAGGCAGTGGGCCCAGAAGGAGGGATTGTCACATAAAAGGATCTTTGCTGTATCTTGTGTACCGATATCTGTGAGCACCCACAGACTACAGGAGGCACTAAAAGCTAATGAAACTCTGCAGCATGCATCTCTTGTGGATAAAAGAAGGGATGCTGATGGTTATGAGCTCTATACCCATTACCTATGTACCTATGAGGTGGATCTAAATCCAGTTAAAGGGCCCTTTTGTATCTTCCCCAAAGGAGCTGAAGATGTCAGCTGTACTATATGTTGTTAAAGGTCACTAAAGTTATATCTCAAAATCTATATGCTGATTCTCATCGTAAGTTAAAGACTTTTCAGGGGTGCTACCTGTTCCTGCTGATGAGGAGAGCTTTGAGGCATGGAAAGATTTTGCACAACAAGTAATGGAGAAATTGACCTGCTCGGAGGAAAGGGGTATACTACTAATAACCTTATGCTGTATATATCATTGATTGAAGTTCCTATGTTTAGATCAAACAATATTGCTGTGTACTTTGTTTCACCTTCTTTTCTTAATTAAACTGTTTGAGTGACTAGCTAGATTTTTGTGCATGAACCTTCTTTTATTGAATATCTATATGCATTGATAGGGGATATAATTTCTACATTTATGCAGATAAATATTACAAAATCAACAGTGGCGACCATAGACTCGGGACACAAATTAGTGGGTTCATTCAAACAGCTTCTATTTTTGTTTTTATGCAGGTGAGTTAGGTGAATACGGGCTGAGTCAGCCATTCAGACAAGTTGGGACCACAGTGATATTGTCTGTGATATTTTATGCTGCAGCTGTATTAGTAAGAGGCCATACATCATTGCAAGCTAGAGTATTTGCTGTATTTGCAATACTCCACATATGTAAAGAAATCCCAAAATAAAAGTGTATTGGATGTACCTCTAATAAACCGGTTTAAATTAGCAGGGGAGGATACACTTGGGATCATAAACTGAGACATATTCTCAAATAGGAGCTGTTAAAGTTGTTAATAGGAATAAGGTATTGTTTAAGAACCCCTCACTGAAGTTTGTTGTTACAAAGCAAGTTATAGGAAGTTGGATTATTGAGATCTGGTAACTACTGTGCTGTTTTCAGTGAAACCCAAGATAAGTGGATGTTAATGTTCACATTAGTTGGTGAATTCAATTAATAAGATTGATGTACTAAAAACATATAGTAAGATTTTGTTTTTTGTTTTGGACAAAAGCATCCTAAATTGATATAATTTGAGCATGGTTCAGATAGCCATTGCATTTCAAAATTTTGTTCATTTTGTTTTATTGTCAGCAGTGGTTGGGTTTTATTACTCTGTTCAGGCGGGAATAATTGTCACTATAGTCCTTTTGTTCCCTGTGGAGGTGTGATCCTTGATATCACCCCCTATTGTTAACTATTTACTGTAAAGCTGACCATTGTTCTTATCAGACTGGTGTCAGTGTATTGACTTTTTATGGTGAACAGGACCCTTTGTTCTCTCAGGTCTTTGTTCTTCAAACAGTGTTAAGCTACGTACACACTTCCAATTATTATCGTTGGAAAACGAACGACGAACGATCCTGCACGATATCTACGAATGATCGTATAGCACCGATCCTGCACATAGAGATAACGACACGATCGTTCGTAGATATTGTACACACAATAGATACGATCGTTTGAGCGATAGAGGAACTATGTGCTCAGACCATGGACGATCAACGAACGATCGTACACACGAACGATGGTCAACGATCGTCGTCCAATCCGATCCGCCGGTCCGGTCGTTCGTTTCCAACGACTTTCCTCGTTCGTCGGCGTCGTTGGTTACTTTTTTTACGAACGATTTTTGCCCAATCGATCGTTCGTCGTTCGTTCGTCGTTCGTTTTGAACGATAAAAATTGGAAGGGTGTACGCACCTTTAGCCCAGAGTGGCATAACGTTATCTGGCATTACACTTTTTGTTCTTGATTTTTTTTTTTACATTTTGGGTTCTGGTTTAAAGTTTATTTAAGTAGTTACCTTGTTCTTTAATATGTACTACTAGTTATCTAACAAGTTTTAAGTTTGCAAATTCCAGGTACTGACTTGTTGGAAATGGCTTATCCAGTTTGGGAAAGTTTGTGTCAGCTTATACTCTTAAGCATAAATGCATCAATTTTGCCTCAGATGCTAAACTTAAAGAGTCTCCATGGGCATATGTGCAGGAACTATTTGACCAGCAAACTAAAACCTGTAAAGAGAATAAAAAGTTAAAAAGTCTAGCAATGACAGGTATGAAGGAAGCCTGCATAGTCATGAGTGCCAGAATTGATACATTAGCAGACCTGGTACAGAGTTCTAGAGAGAAAATAATAAACATGGAAACAGCCAACCAAGATTTACGTCACCAGTTAAATAAGACTTCCACCTTAAATGAGACGATCAAATATTCTCATGAAGAGCAAGTTAAAAATTATAGATATGCTCAAGGTGAATTATTTAGAGCACAATTAGCCTTAGCCCCAATGTGTGTATATGAATTAGGGGAAGAGGAAGGTTATGAAAATTATTGGGAAGATGAATCCCTTGATCCAAATGCTCCTTTTCCTGTTGCCATGGGAAAAATCACAGGCCAACACGAAAAAAGAGATGGCACTGTGTTGATAGACAAGGATCCTAGTGAGGATCAAGATCTCTTAGCCACAGAAAGAAATGCAGATGGGAAAGAAGTGAACTCTAGGGAGTACCCCACTCAGCCTTTAAAAACACTCATGAGGGTGGCAGGATTTATTGGAAAAATGAAAGCACAGGAGCATAATATGTCCCATGCCATGAATGTACAACATACCGTGTTTCCCCGAAAATAAGACACCCCCCGAAAGTAAGCCCTAGCAGGATTTTTGGCTGTTTTCCAGCAAGCTCGAAATATAAGCCCTCCCCCGAAAGTAAGCCCTAGCTTAATACCGTAGAATATCTTCAGCACATACTGTACATAGTGGTGGGGGAGGAAGTAAAGGACATCAGACTGTCACACGAGTGCAGGACTGTCACAACATCACTACCCCGTACGTACGAGTATTCCAGGCTCACACAATCCATCACTTCTCCGGGGGCAGAGCTGATGATTGTAGAGAGAGATGTGAAGGGAGGGAAGACTGAGCCTGTCACATCTCTCCTTCTCAAATGATCGTGGTGGGGGGAGGAGAAAAGAGAGGACGCTGAGGATGGCACACCTCTCCTCCAGTGCAGTGCAGAACTGATTGTGCTGGGGGGAGTGAAGGGAGAACAGCGTGGGTAAGGCTGTCCCATCTCTCTTCCAGAGCGGTTTGTTGTTCTTCTCAAATAATAAGCCCTACCTGAAAATAAGCCCTAGGGCATTTCTTGGGGAAAAAAATATTATAAGACAGTGTCTTATTTTCGGGGAAACACGGTAGGTGTGCACTTTTGGGAGTTAGGCATCTTAGTGACCAGGTGAAAGTATTGCATTTAACTATTGATCCCCACACCTGGAATGCCTTGCCAGATTGTATTAAGGAGGGCAAAGGGAGTTACTGTCAAACTGTAGAGGAATTGCAATCCAAAAGTAACCCCCCAGCCAAAGGATTAATGGTAGCATACCAAATTAAACAACAGAATGAAGAGAACCCTCTGGTGTATGCAAATAGAAAATGGGCAGCCTATGATACTAATAACTCTAAGGCCACCCGAGAAGATGTAGAATATAAGAGTCTTTTCATCCAGAATGCCCATCCTGAAATTCGTGAAAAATGTGAACACCTAATAGATCCCAAGAAACAAACTTATGAGGAAATCAGAGGCATAATACATAGATATTATAAAATATTATTATCCAGGCCATCCAGTCATACAAACAGCACCAGATTAAAGAGAGAGTTGTTCAACCCCCACATTCAAATGAAACTGGTGTGTCTTGTTTGTATGGTGGGACAGGGTCCTCATTCAGTGTTTGTAGGGACGGTCAGAACTCTAACAAAACCATTCCTTTGTACTGTAAACAGTCATCAAAGGCTCCTGATATTCCAGGTCCTCAGCCTAAACCTGTGTCAGGGGTAAGTAAATGTGTTAATGCCTTTCACAAGATAAGATGCTATGCTTGTGGACTATTCGGCCACATTTCCAGATTTTGTTTGTCCCTTTGTACTGAAAAGAGGATAAACCAACGTCCATTTAAAACATACAGACGTGATACTGAGGTGTATTCACCACGTTTGGGGACCCATCCTCATAAGCATAAGCCAGGGGTCTCTCTCAAAAATTCAAAGGCACAAACAATTCTTCACAGGCTAAGAATGACCAACTCAAAACTCAACTAAATAGTTTCTTAGAAGAGTTCAGAGCTTTTAAAAGAGAGTACAGGGAAACTATGAATTGTAGAGGGGCAGGAATAAGTGACCAAGCTGCTGGGAACCTCCCCCAGAGAGTGCAATGTTATTAATGAACTTGGAAGTTTTGTATTTTAGGAAAAATACAGATCAACGATGGAATCTCGGTATGACCTGGACAGGTAAATCTAGAGGACCCTAAAACACACAGTACTTGGCTTTGCTCTATTTTATGTACAGTGCTACTTAATGCACACCACTGTATAATATGTTGGTATTATATAAATACTGTTTATTAATACCAATTATTAATATTTTAATATTAATATTTTATTTCATTTTAATTTTTGGTGTGTTTTAGGGAGAAGCCTCCAATTGTCAGGTTGGAAAACAATTCAAAAAATTTTTGGTAGCTGTATCCTCTTTGCTGTCCTGTCTATTTGGGGCCTGACTTGCACGTTAAGTGATTCATTAATATAAAAATCACTTATCTTTTTACAGAAACTGCCTTTAGGAAAGGACCATTTAAAGGGAAGGTCATTCTTTCCCAGAATTCTTTTTTGTTGTTCGTTTTTAAAAGGCAGACATTTAATTTTTGGGTAAAAATATAGATTCAATGCTCCTTGACAACAAAAGTTAAATGGGTTAAGAAAGGAAAGGAAGTTAAGGAAGTATTAAATCCATATTACTTTTTTTTCCCTGTGTGCTAAAGTTTTTGGAATTTTTACCTTATTGTTGTTTTGTCAGAATGTCTCAGACAAAAGCATACAGTTCTATTTTCTTTATTTTATATCTGATCCATATTCCTTTTTCTGGGATTTACACAAACGGGGAGGTGTGTTAACTGGAAGTTACTCGGGGGGGGGGGGGGATAGGTGTACTTCATATTAATAGTATTTTCCCATAATCTTAGAAGGTCCCCTGACTTTGTTCACACCTGATATTGATGTATTTTTTCTTAATCTAAGAATATCCCCTACTTTAATCATACCTGTAATCAGAGTTACCCCAAGATAGGAAAATGTTACCAATTAGTTATAATGAGCGTTTCAGTTCTTCACACTTTTATTGATCGTTTGAGTATTGTTTATGAGCAACTTCCCAGTGCAGTCCTATTTTG
Organism: Pyxicephalus adspersus; assembly: GCF_032062135.1. Classification (NCBI taxonomy): domain Eukaryota; kingdom Metazoa; phylum Chordata; class Amphibia; order Anura; family Pyxicephalidae; genus Pyxicephalus; species Pyxicephalus adspersus. Next base: position 88,061,760 of record NC_092862.1, on the reverse strand, counting down.
TGCCATATTGGTTATAGATACTGAATTAGGAGGATCAGACTTGTTTATGAGTACAGATATACTTAGACTGATGAGACCTTAGTGAATAGTGAGCAATATAAATCAGTACCATTGTACTTGCATAACATGAGTAACTGCCTAAGGCTAGCCTCCACTGAGGACATCTTCCTGAGACACAGTTTTCTGAATTTGCTTCCATGTTTGCTTCTGGATGAACATGTTTTGCTTCCTTGCAATTGCCTATCAATGTGACCTCTCCCAAAGGAACAGGAGAAGTCTGTGTATCTGAGTGCCCATGCCATGGGGTATGTGCACTATTACGGTCTGCAGCACATAATATTTGTCAGCCTGCCAAGCTGGATGCATATTCTTGTATGGTGTCTGCTTCACAAGGTAATGGTCAATCCCCAGCTGGGAATCCGGCCAAGTTGAACACATATTCCGGTACATTGTCGGTATTGCTGATACAGCACAGATGGTGAGGATTGGTCACGTGCACCTCACTGCATAGCAGAAGGCATGCAAAGGGATTGGCAGGCATACTGTGCAGACTGATGAAATGTGTGTAGTCTGATGATGTGGTGATGGCTATAGGTAGTGTATCTGGTAATATAGATATTTATTATAGTGTAAGCAATGCAACAGGTCTTAGTATTATGTCTTAGTATATTTTCTCATTTACAACAATAATCCTGAGTACTAAGTATTATTGACATAAGTTTTGAAATGCCCATTAGGCCTGACAAAGGCTTCTCCTGGAAGTATCATGTGCCTATGTTAATGCATGTGCCCTAAGTATCCTTAGGGGACAGACGGATTCCAAGGCCTACCAACCTACAGCTGTGAGTGTCTGCAATCAAGAAATACTTCAAGTAAAGGCACAGAGTGCCAATGCTTATGATGGACTTGATTGATGGATTGCTTTGGCATAAATCTTATTAATCTATAATATTGGACTTTTCTACCACAATCATGAAAATTATGGACTGTTTAAGAAAGCACAATAGACTGCGGGGAACTACTTAAGTTGCCTTTCTCTTTTTAACATATCAGAAACCTAATTCTAACTTTCAAAGAAAGTTTTATTGCATATGCTTATAACTGAAGAACTGAGAATGATGAATGGATTCCAGACATTAACAATCATTGTCTTAGGTGTGGCTAATGCTTTGATAGCCACAAGCGGGGGTCTGTTGCACCTCAAGATTGTTTATAGATATTTGTAGATATATGTGGATAGATATAGATGTATATATATGTATTATATAATGTATATGTGTGGGGATGATGGTGATCTGTTTCTCTTTGTCAGACCACCTAGGGTTTCCAAGGAGTTCCAATGACACTAGGGACAATAGACAAACAGATGCCAGAAAACTGATTCAGTTCCCATAATAATGAAGCCTGAGGCATCAGGAGTTGGATAAGGTTCTGGACAGATGGGTGGGGGTTGATGACATCCAGACCTTTTGGTGACAACTAAAATTAGATGACCCCGCCTGGCTTTACCTGCAGCTTCCCATATCAACTTAGCTAGGAGGCCTAGTAAATTCCTGAAGTTACAGTAACCAATCCCAGTCTAGGGAGGGGGTGCATCAACCAATAGTCATCTTACAGATCACATCCAGTAACCAATCCAAGAGCCTCAAGGATACCTAATGGGAATTACCTATGTAAAAACGGGGACTGAGATAATTTAGGTCTCTTGGTCTCTTGGCTTGCTTCCTGGCTCTCTTGCTTGCTCTTTGTCTCCTGAGGGTCTCCTTAGGTAAGCTGTTATGGAGTCCTCTTCTGAAGGAAGTAGGCTCCTGAGGTGCCCATTAACCTCTTAGCAGGTAGCTATAAGATATTCCTGATTGTAGTCCTATGGGTGTCTATAGTATTACTGCATTATTTTTGCCATTTTGTAATTGCTGTATTGTACTAAGCATTATTAGATTATTACAGGGGTTTACTACTAATAACCTTATGCTGTAAATATAATTGATTGAAGTTCTTATGTTTAGATATCAAACAATATTGCTGTGTACTTTGTTTCACCTTGTTTTCTTAATTAAACTGTTTGAGTGACTAGCTATAATTTGTCCATGAACCTTCTTTTATTGAATATCTATATGCATTGATAGGGGATATAATTTCCATATTTATGCAGATAAATATTCCAAAATCAACATATGGTACAGAAAGCTGTGCTGTGTAACCATATGCTTTAATGGACATGATTGCTGCTCATTCTAGACTTGTTAGCATGATGCCTGTTTGTTACTAATTCTGTTTTCTTTTCAGCAATTCTCTGAATTATACTACTTCTGGAGAAGTAGTCTGCAGAAGGCGACAACAATGTTAACTTTTGTTATGTGATGTTTTATAGTGTTTGCTATCCTTTCCGGGCCGGAAATATTTTCAGCAGGGGGAGAATGTCGCAATGTAGTTATTTCACTGCCTGTTTATGTATTAATGTATTCTATGGTAATTACTGCAGTGTGTGTTTTGCCATGTTCCAAGATGGCTGCTGTGCCCTCAGCACTTTGGGATGAGATCATCAGTACTGACCTAGCCTGAGGCAGGAATTCTTGTGAAAGCCCTGGAGAAGGACATGGTCTGGAGAGTGGGAGACTCAGATTCTGTTGCATGCGCAGAGAAAGTACAGTGGTACCTCCGTAAAGGTCCGCTTTGGAATAAGTCCAACTTGGTATAAGTCCTGTTTGGACACAAAAAATTTTGGTTGGTATACAATACCTGTCGGTTCCCACAGCGGCCCCTGCTAAACCGTCCTGCTGCATCCTGTGCCTGTGTACCCTGCCGAGCTCTGCCTTTGTCTATGGCTGACAGAACATGCAGCACTTCCTGTTCTGCTCACACTGACAGCACAGGGAGGAGGGGCAGAGGCTATTTAGTCTCAGCAGTAATGGAGACTGGTGCTTTGACTTTGCACCAGCTACCTTGATATTCTGCTCAAGATTTCTTTGTGATTTCTGACCTGACCTGTGCCTGGAACCTGACCTTGCCTGTCTGCCGCCTGCCCTGAACTGTGCCTGGAACCTGAGTTTGCCTGTTAGCCGCCTGCCCTGACCCATGCCTGGAACCTGACTTTGCCTGTCTGCTGCCTGTCCTGACCTGTGCCTGGAACCCGACTTCATCCGCCTGCTACCTGTCTCTACACTGAGGCCGCTCCAGCCTTCCACCTCAGGTAGGGTGACCCCCAAGGGCCACGACCTGGTGACCCCCAGCAGCAAAGAGCTCAGTAGCCTCCTGGCTACAGGCCCATCACCCCTTGCGGGGTGCCCTAGTGAAGACCTGTTGTCACTTAGACTCCGTGCTTTGGGTGATCCTGTGCTACCTCCCTGAGGAAAACCCGGGCCTTCCGCAATTCTTGCCTGTTTTATTTTTCCCTACAGCCTAGAACCTTTGCCGAGGAACACACCAAGGTGGGCACTGTAATCTCTCACCTCCAGGGGGAACCACAGGCCTGGGCCTTCCGACTGATGGAACACAGTGATGAAGCCTTGGTTAATGTAAATGCACTCTTTGAGAAGTTGGCAGAACTTTATGATGATGCAAACTTCAACAAGGTTGACGCCAGGTTGAGGACTACATTTCAGACTTGCGCAGGTGTAGCTTTGATACCCAGTGGAATGACGCCGCTTCCAAACATCAGTTCCAGATTGGGTTGTCTGAATGTCTGAAAGATGAGTTAGCCAGAGTGGGTGTTCGGGACTCCCTAAATGACCTAATCAGGCTAGCAACCCAGATTGACCGAAGATTACGGCAGCGCAGGATGGAGAGGTCAGGAACCCTTCCCTCGGCCTGGTCTTCCAATTACCTACCTCCACCACCATCGGTCCCTGAACCCACTCAAGTTCCTGTCTCTATGGATTGCCCAGAACCTATGCAATTGGGTCCAGCCAGGCCCTCACTGTCGGCAGAGGAGCGCCAGAGGCGTTTTCAGGCCAATCTCTGCCTGTATTGTGGCTTTCCTGGTCATCTGCTGTGTAATTGCCCCATAAGACCTGGGCACAGAGGTGAGTCGACTCCCTCACCCCAGCCACATTAACCCATCTGTCCTCCGCTCATATTTCGCTCTCTTTGTTCCTCCATGGCCCCGACAGAACCACTGAAGTACAAGCCATTGTTGATTCTGGGGCTTGTACCTGTTTCTTGGATGTCACCCTTGCCAAGCAACTCCTTGTACCCCTTCGCAACAAGGAACAAGTCTCTATCTGCTACTCGCAGATGGCTCTACCATCAAGACTGGACCAGTTACATTTGAGACAGTTCCCCTTCTCATAACTATACAACCGTGGCATCAGGAGCTTTTAGGTTTCGATGTGATACCCTCTCCACTCTTTTCCGTTAACCTGGGTATACCATGGGTTGCAGGCCCATAATCCCTGTAATAACTGGTCAACTGGCGAAGTGACTTTTGCATCTGCGTATTGCCAGCAGTTCTGTTTCCCAGGGTGCAACCAGCTATTGTGCCTGGATATAGAGAAGAAAGGGCTCATTCCTCCTCCTTACCATGACTTTTTGGACGTCTTTGACAAGAAGGGGGCTGACACCCTTCCCCCTCATCGTATTTACGACTGCTCAATTGAACTTTTGCATGGACCGGAGATTCCGTTTGGTCGTATTTATCCTCTCTCTGAACTTGAACCTATTACCCTAAAGGAGTACATTGATGAAAACCTGAAGATGGGATTCATCTGGCCTTCTACTTCACCTGCAGGGGCCAGCATATTTTTTGTGCAAAAGAAGGATGGTATTCTCCGTCCTTGCATAGATTTCCGGGATCATAACAAGGTGACAATCAAGAACCGTTATCCTTTGCCCCTTATTCCTGAACTTGTACAGAGGTTGCGCACAGCCAAAGTTTTCGCCAAGCTGGACCTTGCGGGGAGCTATATAATCTAGTAAGGATTCGGGAGGGAGACAAATTAAAGACAGCATTCAGAACCTGCTTTGGTCACTTGAATATGTTGTCATACCTTTGGGGTTCTGCAATGCCCCTGCTACCTTCCAGCACTTCTTAAATGACATCTTCTGTGAATTTCTAGACATTTTTCTGGTAGTCTACCTCGATGACATTCTTATCTTCTCTTCATCCTTGGAGCAGCATAGAAACCATGTCAAAAAGGTCGCCTCCGCGTTCATAGACTACATGCCAAGCCAGAGAAATGTGAATTTAAGAAAGACACCATCCAGTTTGTGGGTCTTATCATTTCCACCCAGGGGATTGCCATGGATCCTGAGAAGGTATCAGCAGTAGTGGAGTGGCCAGCACCAACCAACCGAAAAGGTGTACATTTTTGGGGTTTGCTAACTTCTATCGGAAATTTATTAGGAGGTTCTCCGCTATTGTGTCCCCTCAAACGAAGCTCACGAGCCTGCACGTTACCTTCTCCTGGACGCCGGGAGGCTCAGTCTGCCTTTGACCAACTTAAGGGGTTTTTCACATCCGCTCCCATTCTGAGACATCCAGACCCATCTTTACCCTTTGTCCTAGAAGTAGACGCATCAGAATCCGCGGTCGGGGCTATCTTGTCACAACGCTTTGGACCCAAAGCTCCGTTGCATCCTGTCTCTTTCTTCTCCCAGAAGATGAGCCCCGCTGAAAGGAACTGTTACATCGGTGATCGAGAATTGCTGGCCATTAAGTCTGCCCTTGAGGAATGGCGGAGGGAGCTGCACATCCTATTCTAATATTCACGGATATTCACAGATCACATAAATCTAGAATACCTGAAAAAGGCCAAAAGGCTTAACCCTTGTCAAGCCCGTTGGGCTCTTTTATTTTCCCGCTTTGATTTTCATGTGACCTACCACCCTGGGGCAAAAAATACCAAACCCGATGCCCTATCTCGTATGTTTCCAGAGGACCTAAACCCATCTTTGCCTGATACTATTCTAGCTGCTTAGAATTTCATGTTGATTTGTCCTGACCTAATGGAACAGATAAAAAGGGCGTTGCACACCTACCTAATCGAACAGAACAGGTGATTTTTAATGGCATGAGGGGGAGATTTTTGTTCCTGAAACACTCCGGCTTGCCGCTTTAAAGCTTGTCATGGCAACCTGCTGGCAGGTCATTTTGGAGTGTCCAAGACTCTGGATCTCATACAGCGGACCTTTTGGTGGCCAGAGCTTCCCCAGGATTGTAAGTCATTTGTCTCCTCATGCCTGTCACCTGTGCCAAGAAGATAAGCATTAAACCATGGGGGCATACAACAATGCAGTTCATTTAGCCACCTCTCAGTCACCATTTTTTGCAAACTATGGATTTCATCCTACTTTGATCCCAAATTGCCCCGTTAAGTCTTCAGTTCCGGAGGTTCAAGATCGTGTCACTTTAATCTCGCACAATTTGAGGGAAACTGACAAGAAGAGACGGTCTTGTCCTGAATTTAAGCCTGGGGACCTTGTCTGGCTATCCACTGCCAACCTGAGACTTCGCTACCCCTCTAGGAAGTTGGGCCCCAAGTTAATGGGTCCTTCGACTTACACTACCCAACTGGCTGAAGATCCATCCAGTGTTTCATGTGTCTTGCTTGAAATCAGCTGTACTGAGTTCTTTGACTGGCAGATCCTCTCTTGAAGGTAATGAAGAATTTGAAGTTGAGGCCATCCTGGATTCTAGGAGGTCAGGGAGCCGTCTTCAGCCATCTTGTCCTCGTGGCCGTCTTGTCCTCGTGGCGCCTGAACGGCCCTCATCCTCCTTCTCCCCCGGCTCTGGCAGTAATCCAGCTTCATCCTCCATACACAGTGCGGTACAGACACTGTGTACAGCTCAAATTTTTGGTGGCTCCCTTTTGTTTCTTCTTGGGAAGGGAATCCTCTCAGAGAGGGGCACTACATGATTCCTGCAGGGCACACATTTCTTCTTCCGGCTGCATCAGCTACAACACTGGGAGGAATCGGCGGGCTGCACCTAGGATCTTACCAGCCACAATTCCAACAGATCTGTGAGTAACGATTTTTCTTTTGGGACATTCCTGTGGCAGCTTCATAAGCCCAGAACAATCTCTACTATACTACCCCTGCCCTAGTTCTGGGCCTGGAGGGTCCATCCAGTCCCATCTTTGCTCTACTGAGGAGACACATTTGTCAATTTCTGCTAAAAAGGGCTTGCATTTGCTTACATTGTACTACCCTTGTACGTGGTGCCCACGCTCACTACAGGATTTCTCTCCTTATTTTACTGGGAACTGCAACATAATAAGGCTGCTCAGGGGGCTTTTGGACCCTTGCCAACTGTCAAACGCAATACTTTGCACACACCGAATCACTCTGTGGCATTAAAAGGATTTTACAGATTGAAGATACACTGATCTACTAATCACCTCATATGCTGGTTTTCACCGGGACTGCTTATTGAAAACTTTTTACTTAGCACTATCCCCACTGTTGCCTTGGCTTCCTACTACCAGGCCAGGGCTGCTCTGATCCGGTTGAACCTCCTAGTAGTCCAATGGATCCCTGAACTCTGGATCCTCTCTAGGCCTCCGCGAATACTTCCTGGTATTTACCCGCTACTGCAGAACTGTCCTCAGTTGACATACAGATCTCATCCTCTACAAAAAATGCAGTAAACTCCTTTAAAGGGGGGATCCCCCCATACAGGCCGGGTTTATTGATGTGATATCTTATGTGTACTCCAGGAGGCCCTTTTCTATAACCGACTATGTAAAACCCTTTCTGGCCCTTTGTTGTTGATTCGCCCCGTCCTTGTGTGGGACATAGCACCACTCGTAGTACTTCCTGGTCGACCTATTGCGCTTGTATTTGCGCACCTATTTCATACACATGAGCAAAGGAAGGCCTCAAGGTCAATCCTCCTAAAAAAGGGTAATTGGCAATTTCTTCGCCAAAAACCGCCCCTCAACTTCAACTGTGGAAGGCCCCATTACCAGATACACCTCTACACAGGAACTTCACATAGAGCAGGACTTGGCTCGATACAAGACGACTCCAGACTTGGCTCACTTTTCACACGTGGCCTGGGAGAGGACACTCTCCCCCCAACCCCCCACAACTCTCCGCGGACTCCAGAGATAGTTGGGATCAAGATGAACACCTCAAGTCCATACCTAAGAAATCCGACTTTGAGTCATACATTTTACGCATCCAGGACTCTTTTCGCTCGAAAATGCAATCTCTTAGGAAAGATTTGGGCTTGCGCATAGAAGAGGTTGAACAAGTCACTGAAATGTTTAGAAGCCACGTGCAAGAACATACGCAGACTTTAAATAAACATACAACTCTAATACAGCAGCTCCAGTACCAAAAGGATGATCTTGAAAACCGTAGTAGGCGAAACAACATAAGGACCTGGGGCTTACCAGAATCCATCGAACCAAAGGACCTGCATGCCACTGCCACCTCAATATTCAACGACCTTCTGAACAAGCCTAAAGATAACTTTATAGAATATCAGATACACAGGACTCTTGGCCCTAAAAGTCAAGACCCCCAGCGTCCCAGAGATGTCATCTGCCGCATCCACGCTTTCCAACTTAAAGAATCCATCATGCTAGAAGCAAGATCACAGGAAGAATTCACGTTCAATGGCCGACCTATATGTTTCTCTCGGATCTTTCTTGCCAAACCCAACATTAAATTCCACTGGAGATTTCCTTTTCAGCTGACCGCCCATAGAGGGAACAAGTCTGCGACTTTACGTCACCTGGGGGAATTTGCTTCATTTCTTGGGACTTTTGAACTCCCCCAGGTCCAGCTTCCTGACTGGCTGCACCACACCAAGATTCTGGCCCCTCCACTGCCATCAGAATGGCAAACAGCCAGAAAGGGACAATCCTGAGGATCCCCCCACCATCCTACGCGAGACCCGACCTGAGACGCAGGCGGACATCCGTTGAGCCAAGCCTTCTCCGGCCCTTCAGGGACTGGTTGCTTTATTGCAATTTGATCTGCTGTGTTATGTTTTACTTGTTGATACCTGTTTTTGTTTTAGGCCCTTGTCTTCAGATTTATTAGACACACTGTGCCGGTGTGCGTGGGTGTGCCCTGCATTTGTGGTATGGGCGCACCTATGCACACCACAATGTTGGTTATGTGAATGCTTATTACTTAATACCTCAATTTGTTTATTGGTACTCTGCTCTATGAGTTGATAATACATGTCATTCTCATGCACTCCTCCCCTTCACATATATCATATTCATATTTACTTTTGCATTATTAGCATGAGAATACATTTGCCGTTCGTCCGAGCTTTCCAAGCTAAGGGACAATGCGCGGATGACCTGCACAAACTTCTACCCTTCCCTGTGTCGCCCCCCCCCCCCCCCCCCCTCCGGATTTCTAAAAAGGGGTTTTTGGACTGATATCCCGGATAGTTTGGCGTATTTTGGCACTCTTCTTGTGGTCTTAGTCTGAGACACCTCTCGCCTTTATATTTGTGCCCCCAAACCTCTTGCCTCTTCCCTCTCTCCTCTTTCATTATGGCCTAGACTGATCAATCATGGGTGTCCTCAAAATTATCTCTTATAATGTCAAAGGGGCTAAACACCCCTGAAAAACGCTCTATGTTGCTGGCTGAGCTATGTAGACGACGTGCCCAGGTAGCCTTCATACAGGAGACCCACTTCCATCTTGACTCCATACCAAAACTCTCTAACCACAAATTCCTCTTTGTCTACCACAGCTGCTCCCCCAGTTCTAAATCTAAGAGGGTTAGCGTATTAATCTCTGCCTCACTCAATTGGGAATTGAAAGAGATGGTTTGTTGCCCGGACGGTAGATATCTGATTATTAAGAGGGTTCTGGAGGGCAATCCAATTATGTTTTCTGCGGTTTACCTCCCCAACACTGGGCAGGCTGCCTGTCTCCTCTTTTAAAAGTTCTAGACAATTTTAAGGAGGGCCTCCTAGTGTTTGGGGGAGACCTTAATTTCACTCTCGACCCGGAACTAGATTCATCCCATTGCTCTGGCAAGCCCCCGCCGCGTACTTGCAAACAGGCTTACAGAAGCCTAACCAGCTTCCAGTTAATGTTAATCCCACTGGAAGCAACTATACCTTTTACTCCTTACGCCACCGTTCGTAGTCGAGAATAGACCATTTTTGGCTGCCTCATTCTGAATTCACAGGGTACGAAAATGTTCCATTGAATCGATCACCTTCTCCGATCATGCTCTGATCTTATTATCCATTGAGTTATCTCATCGGGCCCCTAAGTCATGGAACTGGCGGCTAAATGAGTCTCTTCTCCAGGACGCAGTGGTAGCGGCTGAGGTCTCGTCAGAACTGAGGTTTTTCTTCCAGTCCAACAACACCCCCGACAGTAATTCCCTATTGGTCTGGGAAACTCACAAAGCAGTAGTTAGAGGCCTATTTATAAGGCATAGAGTGAGACTTAGAAAGGTGCGTGAACAAGAGATTGGAAAACTCCTGATGCGTATCAGTACCCTAGAAACCTCCCACAAAGTATCTAGTGACTTAGAGAAGGGCAGGGCCTGAGGGAACAGTTGGCGGTGTTATATCGGTACAAAGCTAAGGCATCCCTAGCTAAATACAGAAGAGCCTTTTACGAATTTGGCAATACGAGCAGCCGGATGTTAGCAAAGGCTATCTGTGAACAGAGGGCACACTCTTTTGTCCCTTTTGTTTCGGGAAGAACTGGTAGTAAACGCTTTCATACTGACGACATTGCACTCTCCTTCCGCAACTTTTATGCTGACCTTTATAATGTCACGGGATTCGACACACCCACTCAAAACACAGACAGATTGGAGGCAATTAAAAAGTACCTTACCAATTCCAAAATGCTGACAATCCCTACAGATATGAGGGAGGCATTGGAGACTCCAATTATTGCAGAAGAGCTCCACAATTCTAATAAAAGCACCCCCACAGGTAAATCACCTGGTCCTGACGGACTCCCTCTTTCCTACTGCAAAACTTTCCGTGACTCCTTGAACTCCCACTTCATTGCGGCATACAATTCCACAACGAAAGGCTCTGGTTTCTCCCTAGACTCCCTGCGGGCTACCATCATGGTTCTCCCCAAAGAAGGGGGAGCTATCGCCAGCTATCGCCCGATTTCTTTGTTGAACCAAGACTTAAAACTGTTCATGAAGATACTGGCAACCAGATTGCTCAGAGTAGTACATGGACTGTTCTGCTCACACTGATACAGCACAGGGAGGATGAGCTCCTTAAAGGGGCAGAGGCTATTTAGTCTCAGCAGTAATGGAAGCTGGTGCTGTGACTATGCACCAGCTACTTTGATACTCTGCTTGTGATTTCCTTGTGATTTCTGACCTGTGCCTGGAACCTGAACTTGCCTGTCTGCCACCTGCCCTGACTCATGCCTGGAACCTGACATTGCCTGTCTGCCTCCTGCCCTGACCTGTGCCTGGAACCAGGCTGCATCCGCCTGCCACCTGTCTCTACACCGAGGCAGCTCCAGCCTTCCTCCTCAGGTAGGGTGACCCCCAAGGGCAACGACTTGGTGACCCCCAGCAGCAAAGAGCCCAGTAGCCTCCTGGCTACTGGCCCATCACCCCATTGCGGGGTGCCCTGGTAAAGACCTGGTGTCACTTAGCCTTGGGTGATCCCGTGCTACCTGCCTGAGGAGATCTTGACACAACCTATGCTTGGTATACAACCTTTGTGCTAGAACTTGTATGGATCAAAATCAGTCATAACACCGCGTGCTACCCTTATTTACCTCACTCGAGACAAAGCCACGACTGCGTACGAGCATCAATACGTCAGTTGCTACCATTCAGTGAACAACCCATGCTATAACTTTCAGTGATCTACATACCATCTCCTCCTCCTCCCTTCTTAGCACCATCCTATTAGGCACTCGACTCTTCTCAGCCAGGTAAAGTGAGGTTAAATTTTCATTTATTTCATCTAATTGCTTTTGTATTTATTTATTTTAGTATTAGGCATGTTTACATTTTTTTATACAGCCCCTTCAATTTATACTATGCCAATAACAATAGGATTTTTTTTCATGGAACAGATTAATCATTTTCTTTTTCTTATGGGAAAAATTTGTTTGGTATATGTCCTGTTTGGTATAAGTCCAAGGATCTGGAACAGATTAACCCCCTTAGCGGAAATCCCGAGTGTGACTCGGGGTGGCTTTTACATGCAAAAAGCAGTAATCCCAAATCACACTCGGGGTAACTTTAAAAGCCCCCCTTACCTCTAAAGGTCCTGCTGTGATGCTGGGGCGCCGGTCCGTCAGGGGGCGTGGCCGGGCGGGAAATTTTAAAGCAGAATACCGAGTAATCTGCTTTTAAATACCATCCGGATCCTGGCCATGCCGCTGCTCGCATCAGCAGTGAGATGCGAAGCACAATGCAGGACTTCTGCATTGTGCTTCACATTTCACTGCAGATGCGAGCAGCAATAGTAAATTCTGGGGGTGATGCCAGCTGGCACCACTCCTGGAATTTGCTATTGCTGCTCGCATCTCCTGGAAGATGCGATGCACAATGCAGAAGGTCTGAGGAGGACGGGACATCCCCACTCACATCACCCGGGAGGATGTGACATCTTCCGGGTGATGCAAGTGGTGATGTATTGGGGGGTGTGGCCGGGTGGGAAATTTAAAAGGAGATTACAATGTAATCTTCTTTTGAAAGGTTTTTACAGTATAAAAACACCACACAACATGAAATAAAAATAAAAGTACATTTTAAATTTTTTTTTTTTTTAAGATTACATTGTTGTCTATTATTTCATTATTTTTAGTTATTATTTATAATTATGTATTATATTATAATGTATGATTATAATATAATAAATAAATATAATTATCATACCGGGGAGTTAATCCTGAGAATTACAGGCCCACAATATTCACAAAAAATTCTATGCAAAAAAATTAGGTTCACTTTTTGCATCAAAAAACTGACAGAATTAGAATACTAGGGGGGTTAAGGACTTATACCAAGGTACCACTGTATAACCTCTGACAAGACTCTTTCTGCTAATACAGTGTGGGTTATTGTCTATGAGTACACTATTCTCAACTGGGACTGTACTTGTTATTCACAAGACCCAATTGAGTGGAGACGCCAATCTTATGAGAGATTTCATCCTGTTTCCACAGATAAAGTAAAGGCTCTGCTCCTGTTCTTCCACATAGGTTGTGCCTCAACACATCAATAACCTGCAGAAAAGGGTTACAGTAGTTAACATTAAGGGACAGATAGGTAATGCTTGGGATTACATATTTTCATCTTTTATTATTTTCATTGGTGTTTGGATTTCAGAGATATTGCACATAGTACACAATGCACCTCTAGCTACTGTCATATCCTCCGAACAACCCTGTTCCATGATCAGTGTCCTAGTAGTATTCTTTAGGACAAAGAACCAAGTCTTTCTATGCCCTAACTACTATACTGGTACTTTATACCTTGCCACAATCTTCCAATCCAGAACACAAACTGTAGAATCTTTCCAACCATTTTATCATTTGTAATTAGCCAATCCCCCATGGTACAAAGTCTATCTTACAGTTGTTAAGCTAAAAAAAAATATGCAATAGCACTAAATATGGACCCGTCTACTACATGTCCACTTGACCCAATTCCCTCTGACCTACTCCGTGCCCATTCCTCCACCCTGGCCCCTGCCCCAACCGAACTATTCAACCTCTCCCTTGTAAATACCCCTCAGCTTTTTAACATGCCATAATTCTCCCTATCCTAAAGAAACCCTCACTGGACCCCTCCCTACCCTCCAACTACCGTCCTATCTCCCTTCTTCCATATGTCTCCAAACTTCTTGAACGCCTTATCTACAAAAGACTCACCCATTACCTGAGCACCAACTCTCTCCTTGACCCCCTCCAGTCTGGTTTTAGAGTTGCCCACTCCACTGAAACAGCCCTTACTAAAGTGGCCAATGACCTCATCAGAGCTTAGTCTCAAGGCAACTTTTCCCTGCTCCTTCTCCTTGATCTTTCCTCTGCTTTTGACACTGTTGATCACCCCCTTCTAATACAAATCATGCTCTCCATTGGTATCCGTGACACTGCTCTCTATTGGTTTGCTTCCTATCTGTCTGACCGCTCCTTTCAAGTTTCTTTCAATGGTAACTCCTCCTCACCCACTCTCCTCCCTGTTGGTGTTCCCCAAGGGTCAGTCCTTGGACCGGTTCTCTTTTTTCTGTACACCTCCTCTCTCGGTAGTCTCATATCCTCCTTTGGCTTACAGTACCCATCTGTATGCTGATGACACTCAAATCTATCCGTCCACCCCTGACCTGTCTCCCTCAGTGCTGGATAAGGTCTCATGCTGCCTGTCAGCCATCTCATCATGGATGTCTGACCGATTCCTGAAACTCAACCTGGATAAAACAGAACTCATCATCATCCCCCCCTCAAATTCCAAATCTCCCCCTGACATATATCTAACTGTTAACAACACTGTTATTCAGCACTCCCCTCAGGCACGTTGTCTTGGTGTCACCTTTGACTCGGCCCTCTCATTTACCCCCCAATATTCAGAACATTTCCAGGTCCTGTGACTTTCACCTACGCAACACCTCAAAAATCCGCCCCTACCTGTCCCCTGAGACCACCAAACTCCTTGTACATGCTTATTATCTCCCGTCTGGACTACTGTAACATCCTTCCCGCTGGTATTCCACTAACTTGACTTTCTCCTCTACAATCTATCATGAATGCTGCAGCTAGACTCATCCATCCTTTCCTCCACTCCTCTTCCGCTGCATCTCTTTATAGTTCTCTACATTGGCTTCCATTTCACCTTAGAATCAAATTTAAGCTCCTGTGCTTTCCCTACACAGTTATTGTCCCACTTACATTTCTGACTTGGTAAAAAAATACTCCCCCTGCCGCTCTTTCCGCTCCTCCAATGACCTACTAATGACTTCCTCACTCATAACCTCATCACACGCACGGATACAAGACTTCTCTAGAGCTGCCCCGACTTTCTGGAATGGTCTTCCTCGTCCTATTCGGCTTGCTCCTACTTTCTGCTCATTTAAAAGAGCGCTCAAAACCCATTTATTCAAACTTGCCTACCCGTCTTCTTCTGTTTTTTGAAACCACCACTACTTCCCACCACTACATATCTCCCATCCTATTGTGTGTGAAATTCCCCCACCTACTAGATTGTAAGCTCTTCAGGGCAGGGTTCTCTCCTCCTGTATCACTGTCAGTATTAGTCTGTTATTTGCAATCCCTATTTAATGTACAGCGCTGCGTAATGTGTTGGCGCTATATAAATCCTGTTTATTAATAAAAATAATAATAATAATAATAATAATAATAAATATGCAAATATGCAATAGCACTAAAGCTCACTATTACATTGTGCCTATTTTTGAATATTCTTAATATAATAATATATTATATTAATATTATTAACATTTGAAATCTTACATACCCCCCTTTGTAATGGAACTTAATTTTCACTTAAGTGAGTTCACACAAAAACAGTTATATAGTTCCCCACCCACAACTCAGCAGCCAATATTATCTTACTACTATGGGGTAGCTGATAACACCTATTAATTGGGGATCTTTCTAAAGCTAGGTACACGTGCAATAATTGTCGTTAGAAAAGCGACTAACGACAGATCAACGATTATGCACGATTATTTTGAACGATCGTATTGTGCACAATTCTGTACCTGCTGCAATGAGTCGATCGTTCAAATATAATCCACTAATAATGTACACACGCTAGATACGATCGTTTGAACGATGCAGGAAGTGACATGTAAAGGAGAAAGTGTACTGCAGAACCATCCACGCTCACTGAACGACCAAACACAATGGACTGCGAACAATCATTGCCCAATCAGATCTGCCGGGGCAGTCGTTGGTTTCGAGCGACATTCCTCATTCATCTGCGTCGTTGTGCACTTTTTTTCACTGATTATCGGACGAATGGTCGTTAGTCATTTGTTTCCAACCATAATTATTGGACTTGTGTACGCAGCCTAAGACTGTGGACAACATTATCAAACACTTTGTGTATCAACTTTGCTGTCCAAGTAGGAAGTTCACAATTTTAAAATCAACACTTATGAACCATTGGTGTTCATGTTAGCAAAGCTTTTGTACTATTTGGATTTTTTCATATTCTTTGTTAAGTTTAGTTGAGTGACCAATTGGAATTGATGCATAGCAGTTTGAGTGGAACTGTCTATGAAAAGTGAACAGTACACAAAGTGCCTGATTCATCAATGAAATGCACGTACGTGCCGTTCAGCAAACTCTATTAGTGCAAGTCGGGCCTGAGTTCTAGTGAACTCGCCTGCGGGTTTCCTGCAAAGACGAGCAAAGATCTTGAATAGGCCAATTAAGGTGATTAATTTTCAGCTGCGCGATTCAGAAGGAGATGTTAATCCTCATGATTGTTAGTTTCATCTGTTGCTGCAATGTTTTTGTGCCTGGTTAGTAATGCCAGTTTCTGTAGTTTAGCAATTTGTCAGCAATGTTTTGTCATTTTTTCCACAAGTATTGAGTCTGCAAATGTCTGCATGGTTTCCACACCAAACTCCTGCTTGACCCCCCTCGTTGCCTTTGTCCCATATTGGTATTTGAATGTATTATGTACATATTCCTTTTCTGAATAAATTGTCATGATTTTATTTCTTTTGTTAGTATGTTTGTTTTTTTTTTTTTATAGCCTGACATTTGCACTCATGTTGATTTGCCCCCACACAACTCCTCTGTTCATTTGTAGTTGTGTTGTCATTGTGCTGTGCTGCCTGATCTTAGCACTATTGTATACAAGCACACTTCCACTTGCTGTCCAAACTGGTTGTCAATTAGTTGTCCAGCTGAGTTGCATACTCATTCTAACACACCTGATGGTGATCCAGGTCCAGGTTGTCAAGCACAACATCAAAGCACATTGATTGCCAAGCTCACAAGCAGGGTCTCGCACTCTTAGAAATGAACATGTGATGTGCTGTTGCTTAACTTAATGCTCATAAATACTGGAGTGTATGCATTATTTAGGTGTTTACACAAAACAAATAGTACTAGTATATCAAACTTCCAAGACCAAACTTGCTTTTCCATCCCTTCAGGGTGTTTTTGCAGATTTGAATGGCATTTTAGATCTTGGCCCACTATTTATATTGACGTACTCACCTCAGCTTGGTAGTGGAAGCACATAAAGGTGGATTCCTTCTTTTACCCAAAAGCAATATACTCCATGAATGTTGCTTGTGGCCAAGCCCATGATATCAGAAATCATTGGAAGAAATAGGAAATCTTTTCAATGTGAAGCAATATGGTCCAAAAAGCCCTCTTCTTATAATTTCTCTTTTCTATGTATATGTACACACATACATGTTTTTGCTTTATGTGCACCTATGTCTATACATACATGCACATGAGTGCACATGAAGCAAAACAAGCAATATACACAAAAAAATACAAACTTACCTGAATGAGTACTGTGCAAAAGTGTGGTGCATTCAACTGATAAAACAGTTCAGGCGCACATAGTGGGTCCGTCGTGGTCCACAACTATGAGCTACACACTCCGGAAGTTTGACGCACAACTATGCGCATCAAACAACTGAGTTTTAACAAGATAATTGTGCTGTTTTTATCCTTACAAATAATTCAGAGAAAGGAACAGCTTAAAAACAATCACAATTGTCTTTTAAAACTGTGTGTCCTGGGAGATTGGAAAGGAGATCACTTAACAACAAATGACAACATTTTACAAACAACTTTATTCAAAAGAAACATTTGCTAAAAG
>NC_092862.1:88036550-88043008 GCF_032062135.1 Pyxicephalus adspersus | reverse complement strand
TATATATATATATATATATATATATATATATATATGAAGCAAACAAGAACGTGTGTGTGCTTCTGACTCGTGGGCTTGTGGGAAAATCTAGTCTGATGGCAAAGCCGAGGTTTCGCCCGCGGAAAGTCGCAAGATTTGCCCCCAGGCGGCTCCTCCGATCAGGCATGGTAAGCGTTTAGATGGACGCCTATGTAGAGGAGCTGAACTCAGTTAACTCCTGCCCAACAGGAAAGAAATACATCTTTTTAAAATATGCTTTTTTTCCTAGCGCATATAGATGTTTTAAACATTTGAACAGCACAAACATTTTTTTTTAGGGCTAAGGGTAATATGTGTGCCACATGCTTTTTTAGGGGAACAGTGACTTTTAATGCAAGCTCCCCAGTGTAAAACTGCCGCGAGCAGCGAGATCATTTCTGTTACTAACTTCCGCGCGAATACGCCAGCACCTGAAATTTAGTTGGTGAATCGAGCGAAGGCTTCTGATTTTGGATCGCGAATACAAATGCGCGGCTGAGCCTCCTGATTTTGCTTGGTGAATCAGGGCCAAAGTCTCCATCTTCACTGAAATATGGGAGTGTCACCTCTCTTGTCCCATTGATTTTACCTTCCAGTCTCAGACAGTTCCTTTCTTTTAGGCTGAATGCTAAAAGTTCAGATGCTTGTTTTGACAGACTTAGGTCACGTATTAAATAATTGAGCTCTTCTTGGGAGAACTGCTAGTTTGATGAAACACTTTGGATACAGGAATATCAGGGATTTTACTGAAAACTGGTATGGGAACATCAGCACCATGCGGAACAGGTCGTCTTGCTGATTCCAAATCAGGGTACTCCCACATCTTTTTTTTTTTCGTGTAGCGATTGAAACCTTTTACATTCACAGAACAAAAATAACAATCATTATGATGGTTTTTTTGTTTATATTGTGGGCCTGTAATTCTTAGGATTAACTCACGGGTATAATAACTATATTTATTTATTATATTATAATCATAAATTTAATATACATAATTATAAATCATTATTATAAAAAATAATGAAATAATAGACCACAACAGTGTAATTTATCAAAAAAAAAAAATGTTTTTATCAAAAATTTCTAACTGAAATTTTCCAAACAAGGGTGCAATATTATTAAATATAATAAAATAAAATATTAATATAAATTAAATGCAGATTTTAGAAAAAAAAAATTTACATTTTTAGTAGACATCCCGGGTGTGGTAGATTTTGAAGCAGGGTGCTGCACAAAGCCCAACATCACAGTCAGGACTGTGAAACCTGGTTTCCTTGCATTTCTTCTATCCTCTGTCATTGGTCTTTGAGCAGCAAACCACGCACATCCTTGTAGGTGCTGCCTTTTTCTGGGTTGGTGGGATGTATTCAACGAAGTGACGACCGGTCAGGCGTTCTGGGTTGACAACGGTGGAAGCACAACGTCCAGGTCTATTCATAGCCACTGATGGTGTTTGGTGGTTCTTGACTATGAGTTCAGAAACTTGCAAAATGAAGTCTGAATGATTCACAGGCCTCTGATTTTTTTTGTACAGAACGTAGGCATTCCATAGACACTGCTCAATTAGATGCCTGAAAATCTTCTTGTAGTACTTCCTTTGCTGTTTCCTCATCGCTGGGTAGAATGTCATGACTTGGTCAGCTCTGGCCACACCTCCCATGGTGTTGTTGAAGTCAATCACTACCTGTGGCTTCATCACTTCTTTCCCACGTTTTGTGTGTACCAGAACGATGGAGGCATCATGGACAGTACTCATCAGGCACACATCTTTCTTGTCACGCCATCTTAGGGCCATCATCTTTCCTTTCTGCCAGGCAACAATTTCTCCCTTCTTCAGCTTCCCTTTTGCAAACAGTGCTGGCAGGTTGCGCCAGTTAGCCCTAACGGTTCCATACGCATCTGTTCTGTGTTGCAGAAGGAACTCATAAAGCTCAGGAGAGGTGTAGAAATTGTCAGTTATGACACAATAGCCCTGACCTAGCAATGGCTCAATGAGCGATAGCACTGAAGATGTTGCCAATCCAGGATGGCTGTATCTGGGGTTGAATTGTGTCCCTTTTCCAGTGTACAGTCCCGTATTCCAGATGTAGCCAGATGAGGATTCGCACAGCATATAGGTCTTCACGCCAAATCGTGCCCTCTTTGACGCAATGTACTGCACCCAGCTGAGCCTCTCCTTGTAAGCCATTAGACTTTCGTCAATGCTGATATCTCTTTCTGGCACATAGGTTTGCTGGAAATTTTTGTAAAATGATCTGAGATACTTCCCAAATTTTCTTGAGTTTTAGTGCAGGATGGGTAGTCTCATCAAATTCTTCATTGTTTGTGAAGTGCAGGTACTTCATGATGAGGGAAAAGCGGTTCTTGGACCAGTACCACTTCTGCATGGGTTTGCCCACAACTCCCTGCAGGATCACCAAGCCCAAAAACGGCCAAATGTCATCCTTGGTCACAGGTTCCCACTTTCTGCTTGTACGAGCGCACTCGACTCCGGACCGCGGGAAACCGGCTCGCTGGAAGTGCGAAAGTACGCGCGACCAGCGAGCGCAGATTTCATTGATGAATCAGTGCCCATCTGCGCACAGGTTCAGAATCGTCGCTCAGGTCACTTTCGCTGTCCGATGACAAATTACCTGGTGAATCACTATCGCTCGATTCCACAAGGGACTCCAAATCACTATTGCTGCTTTCAAATTCCTCCAAACAGCGCTTGCGACGGTGAGATGTCGTTTGGATGCCATGCAGTCTTCAGCAAACAGCCAGGAACAATCAAGGTCAAAGACAAAGTGATGAAATGATACATTCAGGAAGTGATTTTTAAGTGATCAAAAGTTCAGATCAAGGTCAGGGCTAATAGTGGGCAAAATGTAAATCAGGGCACTGGGCAATGATGCTTGGTGCACTAAAATGTGTTTTGATGCTTTTCTGGTATGTTATTCTGTGTATTTCACTGCAAAAAAAATTTAAAAGCAGAATACATAGTAATCTGCTTTTAAATTTCCCGCCCCCCGAATTCATCACTCCCATCGCATCACCCGGATGATGTCACACATCTTGCCGGGTGATGCGGTGGGGATGTACCCGCCCTACTCACTCTCCAGGCTGATCTCTGGGTGATGTGGTGGGGATGTCCCCGCCCTGCTTACTCTCCTGCTCGCATCACCCGGAGGCTGATCTCCAGGTGATGCGAGCAGGAGAGCAGCTGCAGTAGATTCAGGGAATGCTGGCAGCGGGAGATCTCCGCTGGCATCACCCCCTGGATTTACTATTGGTGATCGCATCTGCAGTTAGATGCAATGCACCATGCAGAAATCCTGCATGGTGCATCGCATCTAACTGCAGATGCGTGCAGTGGGGTGGTGGGGACCCGGGCGGTATTTAAAAGCAGATTACTCGGTAATCTGCTTTTAAATTTCCCGCTCGGCCATGCCCCCCGATGGAGAAGGGCCCCGCCATCACAGCGGGATCAAGCGATCGCCGCTGGAGCGCAGGGCTAAGGTAAGGGGGACCCCCAAAGTTACCCCGAGTTTTTTTGCATTGTTTTCCCACTCTGAGTCACACTCGGGATTACCGCTAGGGGGGTTAAAATATTTTTTTAGGAGATACATTTTTCTCTACAATGTTTACTGAGGTACTGTCGTTTCTTTATGTGCTGTAGATATTTTGTTTATAACATTATTGATTTATTTTTTAGGATCATTATTATTCTGCATTTTGATAGTCCATTACAAAGTCCATAGTCTTGTCAATAAATGTTTGTCAGGGGAGCTCACAATCTAACATCCCCACCAGAATTCCGGATAAGGAAGGGATTCTTCACTGTAAGGTCTGTAAAAATGTGGAATCTGCTCCCTCAGGAAGTACTTTCAGCAACTACTATAGATTGTTTTAAGAAAAAGCTAGATGTTTTTCTAGAAGCACAGAATATAACTGGTTATTAAACCTTTAAAGTAAAAATAACAGTGACTGTTGATCCAGGGAACAACCGATTGCCTCATGGACTCATGGATTCAGGAAGGATTTTTTTTTCCCCTGTTTAAGCAAATTGTACCGGGGTTTTTTTTTTTTTTTGCCTTCCTCTGGACAACTATGTCTTATAGGGTTTTATATCTGGGATATGTTTATTTCCCTAGTGGTTGAACTTGATGGACTTATATCTTTTTTCAACCTAACCTACTATGTAACTATATATTCAGATTTCACTAGCTGATAACCCGGCTTTGCCTCGGAAACGCATAGAGACATTTAACCAAACTTGCTAGACATATGACACCGCTGATCTTTGTACAGCGCTGTGGCATATGTCAAAGGTAAAAAATTGTATAATAATAGTGTGTGACTGTAGGGGGACATTAGAGTGTCAGCTTCTCTGTACAGAGACTGATAGGTCTAGCTCAGTGTTTCATTGTACTGCACTATGGTATATGTCAGAGCTATATAGATCTATATATATATAAATTGGATGTATGTATGTGTGTATGTGTCCTTGTATCTGTGTATGTTCCACCATCACTCCAAAACGCATAGAGACATTTCAACCAAAATTGCTAGACATATGACTCAGACTCATGTGAGTGCATAGGTATATTTGCATGTATGTATGTATGTATGTATGTATTGCTCAGTGACAGTGTGCCTTTTGCTTATATTTTTACAGGCAAAAAAAAATATGAAACAACACCATAGACCAAAAAAATCACTATAGCTCTTTTTGATTCCTTTTCCTGTATAGCATAAGATTGCAATAAATAAATACCCAGGCAACTCCAGGTAATCAGCTAGTTGTTAATATTAGTCACCTTCGGTTACTGTTGGGCAGAATACATCTATTGTTACTGACACAAACTGATTATGGGACAGAGGAGGAAGTGTGCAATCATGTACTATGTGAGGCCGCCGTTAGCTGAGGAGGCTCCAGGGCCCTCATGCAGAGGCACACTTTGCAACTCCCTATGTCTGCCCCTGCATGCCATTCTAAAATTGAAAAGTCATCATTGGAGACAGGAGTTCGTTTTTATTTTCCCACAAGGGGTAGAAAAAGGTTATCTAAAACTCCTTTACTAAATAACATCACCTGGTGGAAGTAATTGGAATAATAATTGACCCAAAAAAGGATTAAACGTACAGTCTATATTGATTAAAGTTTATTAAAAACTCTGTAGGTGCATTAAAAACTGGTTTATCTTAAAAACAAGTAAAATCCTTAAAGATGTATAACCATTATTAATTTTTTTTCTGTGGATGTAAAACATGGAATTTAATTTATTACTTTTACTTCATATTTATGAAGCATGAAAGAGTCCATAATGGTCTGAATGTGATAATGAGCTTTATTTATCTATGTACAAATCTTCCATCTCTGCTATGAATTGCTGACCACTCACTGTTACGTACTGATAAAAAATATTGTAATCTATATTGGTTCGTAATAGTCTTAGTGATCTGTAGAGAACTCATAATCAAAGATTCATAGTGGAGAACAGATATCACATATCTTCAGGACCCAGAAATTTTTTCAGCCTCACTGGGGCACTCATCAACACAACTCATTGAAAGTTTTGTGAGTAAAACGTTTTCTGCATTGTATCCCTTTAAATGCTCTACTTTTGTGGCCTGAGTGGTGTCAGCCTTCCCAGTTGTCTTTAGAAGAAACACACAAACAAGGCATTTCTGACATCACCAACATTTTTTTTTTTTTAAATTTATCAAGCATACTTTTATTCATCCACGACATAAGCTCTTTCTCAAAATTTATAACCCACGTTTTTCATGAAAAATTGTGAATGTAACAATAGTCTACTCTCCCACTTGAAGAAATCTGTTGGGTTGTAGTAAAATGTTTGAAACTGCTTGTCCTGTTTTGAGAAAGTTGGGGGCCCCAAATGTCAATAAACTAAGAGGATGATAGATTATCCCACAGGAGACAGCTAAAACAAAGATTTATGTGGGACTGCTCTTTATATTTTTGTCCTTAGTGACTCGTCCATGCAACCTGCTTGCCTTTAATGCATTTAATAAACTGAAAACAAATTTTCAATACACAGAAAATAGACCAAGACTTACTGCAGTTAGCACATTGGGGGTAATTAATACTCTTCAGAGCGCTGAATCACTGATGGGTAATAGGGATCATGATAATTCAGAGATTTGCTGTAAATTGCAGGGACTCCCCAGGTTTTTATGGGTATCCAGGAAAGGGACATTTCTAATTTGGCTAAACAAACCCATCCAATGAAAGGTGAGACTAGAGGTCAGTTTGCTTTGGGTTTCTCAGTACCCCCTGAGCCAGATTTGAAGCAGATTTATAGACTCATAAAACAAACTAATTCCTTTTTAAGTAAAAAAAAAAAAGGTATTTCAATACATAAAATCCCTTATGAATTACAGTTTGGACAACAAGTGGATGGCAACGAGGGGGTTAAGTAGGAGTTTGGTGTGGA
>NC_092862.1:88034502-88035773 GCF_032062135.1 Pyxicephalus adspersus | reverse complement strand
GAATCCGGCTGGCAGTGAGGCGAGTGTACGCACACACTCGAGTCCGGACCGCGGTAATCCGCGATCGATGGCCGCGCGTACTTTCGCGCTTCCAGCGAGCGCGGATTTTATTGATGAATCAGGGGCTCTATCTGAAGACCAACTCTCTACTTGACCGGCTTCAATCTGGCTTTCAAGCTGCCCATTCCACTGAAACAACCTGTACTGAAGTGACCAATGACTTCATCAAGTCTTGCTAAGGCAATTATTCTCTTCTCCTTCTCCTAGATCTTTCATCTGCTTTTGACACTGCTGATCACTCCCTTCTAATCCAAATCATGAACTTCATTTGTATCAGTGACACTGCTCTCTCTTGGTTTCCTTCCTATATTTTTAACTGTTCAAGTTTCTTTCAATAGTAATTACTCTTCCTACTCTCCACGCTGTTGGTGTCCCTGACCTCCTCAATCTCAAATTCTTCTTTGGTTTACAGTAGCATCTGTAAGCAGGTGACACTCAAATCCATGAAATCTAAGCACTGTTCGCCCTTGACTGCCCTAAATGAGGTGTCATGCTGTCTGTCAGCCATCTCATCATGGATGGCTGACATGTTTCTAAAACTCAAAGCGGATAAAACAGAACTTTAATTACATTTTTGTTGATGGTTTTTTTGTAAATAAAACTGGGCAAGGCACCCTGAAATTGGAAATACCTTTCTCCAAGTGAGTGTGTTTGAAGATAATTTCCCACTATATACATATAGATATATACATATACACCCACACAATCTGCCCAAATGTTCTAAGTATTTAGCACCTGAAATGTTACAGTACATCAAATAATGCATGGATAACATTTTGTCTGCTAAAACAAAATGGGTTTCCTCCGGGTACCCTAGTTTACTCTCACATTCCAAAAACATGCATTTAGGTTAAATGCCCCTCACCCCAAAAATTAAATAAATAAAATATTTGACCTGTACTTAAAGACATATGACCATGGTAGGAACATTGGATTGTAAGCCCCCTTGAAGGACAGCTAGTGACATGACTATGGACTTTATTATTATGTATAAATACTGTGTAATAATATTAAAACATGAGTATCATATACAGTTGTCATTTTCATGTGTTTAAAAAAGTATTTTCATTTTTTTTGGGAAGGGGGCATCTTAGTGCAGAAATTGTCTCTTTATACAGCTACTACATCTAGAGCTTCAGAGACAGTACAACAGCGTGAGACCCGGGTACAGGATAAGAGTGATAGAGCTACTACATCTAGAGCTTCAGAGA
>NC_092862.1:87986847-88033007 GCF_032062135.1 Pyxicephalus adspersus | reverse complement strand
GTCTAGATTTCTGTACCAAAAGCGGTACACTGTTTTTCATGGAATTTTTTTTTTTAAATTGTAGACCTGTAACTTACAGAAATATGTCTGAACAGGGGTCCAGTAGATATCATGAATATAAAAAAAGTTTGAAACACACAATCATGTAAAAAAAATATATATATATACTTTTAATAAAATTAAATAAAAAACACAAAAATCAGCTTAATCAAGAATGCATAAATAAATCAAAAATACTGAAAATGCAATAATTCGGTATACTGTATAGTAATATATTTTTCTAAAACACCTCCCTAGTGTGATAAATTTTAAAACAGAGTCCAATGTCACATACCTATAGACAAAACCACATAAATATATTTTGTAATATTTTGTATTGGATTGGATACAGGAGTTTATATTGAATCCAATACAAAATATTTGAATTTCCCGCTACGACCCCCATCGACGGGAGCATGCACTGACATCATCAGGAATCGCCAAGGGACGCATACATGAACGACGGGTGTTCTAATTCTTTCCGAACTTCTGTCTTCTATGCAAAAAGTGTTAAATTTTTTACATGGAAATTTATTTTAAATTGTAGGCTATAATTCACCGAATTACCGCATAACTCACTTGTATTGAGTTCAATGCAAAGTTATTTGAATTTCCCGCCCCGCCCACACCGACGCATGCAGTGACGTCACCGGGAAACCCCGGAGATTGTCACTGCACACATCGGGAGAAGACTGAAGACAGAAGACGTGTCTGGAGGAGCTGCCGGGACAGGGTAAGTATTTTTTTTCAGTTGTAATCTGATTGTCATACAATGTTGTATGACAATCGGATTGCAATATAACTCATGTTTCTATTTTTAGCCACCTTGACTTTAGTTCGTGGTAAACGATCGTAGCAAGTTCGGTTACCCCGAACCAAGGTCGGGCTAAACGCTCAGGTGGTTAATAAACGGGATTTATATAGCGCCAACATATTACGCAGCACTGTCCATTAAATAGGGGTTGCAATTGACAGACGAATACAGACAGTGATACAGGAGGGGAGGACCCTGCCTTGAAGAGCCTACAATCTAGTAGGTGGGGGAATATACACACAAAAGGATGGGAGATATGTAGTGATGGGAAGTAGTAATGGTTTCAAAAGACAGTAGAAGATGGGTAGGCAAGTTTGAAAAAATGAGTTTTGAGTGCTTTTTTAAATGAGCAGAAAGTAGGAGCAAGCCAAATAGGACGAGGAAGACCATTCCAGAGAGTTAGGGCAGCTCTAGAGAAGTCTTGTATCCGTGCATGTGATGAGGTTATGAGTGAGGAAGTCATTAGTAGGTCATTGGAGGAGCGGAGAGAGTGGTTGAAGGAGTTTTCTTTTACCAGGTCAGAAATGTAAGTGGGACAAGAACTGTGTAGGTATTTGAAAGCAAAGCACAGGAGCTTGAATTTATTTCTAAGGAGAAATGGAAGCCAGTGTAGAGGTCTGCAAAGAGATGCAGCTAAAGAGGAGCATTGGGAAGGATGGATGAGTCTGGCTGCAGCATTCATAATAGATTGTGGAGGAGAGAGTTGGGTTAGTGGAATACCAGAGAGGAGGAGGTTACAGTAGTCCGGGGGAGAGATGATAAGAGCTTGTACAAGGAGTTTGTTGGTCTCAGGGGACAGGTAGGGGTGAATTTTGGAGATGTTGTGTAGATGAAAGTGACAGGACCTTGAATTATTCTGAATATGGGGGGTAAATGAGAGGGCAGAGTCAAAGGTGACACCAAGACAACGTGCCAGAGGGGAGAGACGAATACCAGTGTTGTTAACAGTTAGAAATATGTCAGGGGGAGATTTAGAATTTGAGGGGGGGTGATGATGAGTTCTGTTTTATCCAGGTTGAGTTTCAGGAATAGGTCAGACATCCATGATGAGATGGCTGACAGGCAGCATGAGACCTTATCCAGGACTGAGGGAGACAGGTCAGGGGTGGACAGATAGATTTGAGTGTCATCAGCATACAGATGGTACTGTAAACCATAGGAGGATATGAGACTACCGAGATAGGAGGTGTACAGAGAAAAGAGATCCGGTCCAAGGACTGACCCTTGGGGAACACCAACAGGGAGGAGAGTGGGCGAGGAGGAATTACCATTGAAAGAAACTTGAAAGGAGCGGTCAGACAGATAGGAAGCAAACCAAGAGGGAACAGTGTCACTAATACCAATGGAGTGCATAATTTGTATTAGAAGGGGGTGATCAACAGTGTCAAAAGCAGAGGAAAGATCAATGAGAAGGAGCAGGGAAATGTTGCCTTGAGACCTAGCTCTAATGAGGTCATTGGCTACTTTAGTAAGGGCTGTTTCAGTGGAATGGACAGCTCTAAAACCAGACTGGAGAGGGTCAAGGAGAGAGTTGGTGCTCAGGTAGTCGGTGAGTCTTTTGGAGATAAGGCGTTCAAGAAGTTTGGAGACATTTGGAAGAAGGGAGATAGGACGGTAGTTAGAGGGCAAGGAGGGGTCCAGTGAGGGTTTTTTGATAGGGAGAAATATGGCATGTTTGAAAGTGGAGGGGAATTTACCAGTAGAAAGGGAGAGGTTGAATAGCTCGGTTAGGGCAGGAGCCAGGGTGGAGGAATGGGCATGGAGTAGATCAGAGGGAATTGGGTCAAGCGGACAGGTAGTAAATGATGAGATGATGAGAGAAGAGAAGAGAGGGAGGCCAGTGATAATTTGCAGTTAGAAAGGGTGGGTATGGTTGGAGTGGCTCGGTGAGCAGAGACATCATATATGATTTTGTCTATTTTATCTCTAAAGTAGGTGGCAATGTCTTAGGCAGAGAAGGTTGTTGTGGGAGGAACAGGTGTGGGGTTTAGGAGGGAGTCAATTTTTGAGAAGAGGTTGTGTGGGTTGGAAGCTTGAGAGGAAATGACAGCGGAGAAATAATTTTGCTTGGTGACAGTGTGCTCAGTGTTTAAGCTTTGTAGCTTGGCTTTGTAGTCCATGAAGTGGGCAGGTCATGGGAAAGAATGTGTGGGAGCCAGGAGGAAAATTTATCCAAAAATTGTGATACTGGGCCAGGGGGGCTGTTGACAACAGCAACAATGAGGGGTAAGGGGCTAAAGAGACGAACATAGTGGACTTCAAAAGAGGTGAAAATGAGAGGGGGTGGGGTAGGAAGGACTCTGTATGTACAGTTAGGTGAGAGAAGGAGATCCACACTACCCCCTACTTTGTTGCCAGGTCTAAGGGTATGTGTAAAGTGTAGGCCTCCATAAGAGAGAGCAGCAGCAGAGTCAGAGGAGGCAGGTGAAAGCCAGAAAGTTCAGAGATTTAGAAAGGAGAAGGTTGTGTATTGAGCTTAATTTATTGCCAACAGATTGGGCATTCCAATGACTGCCAGAGAGAGGGTGTAAGAACTTATGGGTAGGGTGAATGGGGATGAGGTTAGGAAGGGAGTGTCTTGCTGAGGGTATATGGAAGTCGGAGGCTGTGTGGGGGACCAGGGTTGGGTGAGATGTCACCAGAAAGTATTAGTAGAGAATAAAGGTGCAGGAGCACAGACAGAGAAATCAGGAGAGTGAAGGAGCAGAGAGACAATGCCCCTGATTCATCAAGAATACGAATGCGCGAGCGATAATCCGATTCTGCTTGATGAATCAGGGGCAATGAGTTATCAGACTGGGGAGGACAGGGAGTAGTGCCAACGAAGAGAGCAGGGTGAATAATACATTTTTACAGATAATTGCGAACCATATGTGTACATTAAACAATCTGGCAAACTGAAGTCCAAGAAAGGCAGTCCTGTAATATGGGTTGAAGTGACGTTTCTAAACTTGCGGAGTTCCAGGAGTGGGATATGATGATTCAGTCAGAGAGATGGTTTGATGAAATACCAGTTCAGAACGGCAGCAGCAGAGGATGTGTTGGAGTCCAGGTGGATAAATCAGTCCAAAGGCAGGTGATGGGAGTGGCAGAGTAAAACAGTATGTCCAAGTCTGTTCCAATTTCAGTGTCAATTCCCTGGAATAATTCCCATTGCACTTATCATTTTGGCATTTAAGATTTGGGCACATGACCAGGGTCCCAACTAGTGTTGGTCCAATAGCTCACTATTAAGTCGAACAGAGCAAAATTATTCGGGTGAACGAACGTCGAATTCGAACTCTATTAAAGTCAATGAGGAAAAAAATTTTGGTTGTTTTTCGGGACTGTGTAGAGTTTCTACAGCCTATAAATACATTTAAAAAAGACATGTCAAGATTCCCCCAGCTTTGCTTAACACTATACAAGTAAAAATAAAAATAGGACTTTTTTATGTTGCTGGCATGGCCATTTTATGGGGCGGTCAAGGGAACATGCCGGATTTTATACCGAGTAAAGGCAGAGAGGGCCACGAGGGGGTTCCTCCAGCCCAAAAATTAGCCACCAGGTTTCACCGCTCCGTTACAAGCCATACAGGCAGCAGTAACAGCATCATCCTTTATTGACAGTGTAGAAGGTGTAGCTATTGGAGACATGAATGGATGAATGAGATTCCCACTGTCCCTACAGTGGCGGTGGGCCCTGAGACGGAGTGTGGATGGCTGTGTTACTCCTCCTGCTCTTACTGCTGCTGCCTGCCCACCAGCTCTAGATGCCAGATTAGACATGCATGCCCCAGGCTTGATCAATATGAGCCATCAGGATGCAGGTATACTTCCAATGAGCCAGCTGATTCGAGTGGGTGGCATCTAGCTCGAAGCGTAAGTGGAAGTGCATGTCAATCACATCAAATTGGTGCAAATATGCCAGAGTGGGGCTGTAGAAATTCCTTTCTATGATGTCCCAGCGCACATTAGAAATTCGGTACTCTAGCACTTTACCAGCTTTGAATCCAACAGGCATGGCCATGTTGCATATCACCAGACATTTGGGGCTCAGCACCTCGGTGAGCCAAATAAACAGGTGGTCCAGGTTGGTTTTGTACATTTGCAGTGATTGCTCATGATACCTGATAACATCCTATATACACGCGGGCTGAGGTCCATGTTCGAAGACGGCCAGCATGCTCTCTATGTACTCTGAAGAGACACAGGTCAGGAAATAGAACCGTACATGGTGGTGGCCAGTTTTGTAATGATGCACTCCCCAGAAGTTATGCCATTGTGCATTTCATCCAGAGATCCCTCAATGTGTCGTTTGCAAATGACATCTCACCCTTCCCTTTCAGCCGGTTCTAAGTCCGAAACTCATAATTTGGCAATATTTTCACAAGATCTTTGTGGACGAATCTTTGAATGGAGTCTCCCAGGACGGCCACATTGTTGTGGAGAATTCTCTGGACGTCTGCTGAGTAGAATAACTTCATGGCTCATGTGGTCATCCAGGACCTCTCGGTTCCCGTTACACATACCGGTGTCTCCCATCTCATCCCCCCGACATATACAGAGGGACTGCTGTCCCAGTTCTGGAGTAACATACACAGAAATTCAGTCCAATAAAGCGTGGTACTGATGGATGAAGCAGAGATGTGGCCTTCTACATTCAATCACAAATTTCAGATTACACACTTTGGGGTGTCAATGCACTACAACCAGCTCTAGATGCCAGTTACTAATGCCGTCCACACTCCATCTCAGGGCCTGCTATCTAGTGAAAGCACATGAAAGGGAATGGGCTTGGCGGAATCAGCGGGGAAAGAAGACTCTGTTGAGCTTGAGTCTAGTCTGGCATCTAGAGGTGGGTACTGGGCAGTGGTCATGCAGCAGCAGGAAGAGCAGGAAGAGTAGTCGAGTGGGCCCTGAGAAGTGTGGATGGCATTGTTAACTGGCATCTAGAGCTGGGTACTGGGAGGAGGAGGCGGTGGGCCCTGAGATGGAGCAAGGACGGCATTAGTGGTTGAGGCCATACCCTCTATGGACAGTGTGGAAGCTACTGGATAAATTGCTGTGTAGGGGACTGCCTTTTCCTATCTGCTAGCTGTAACTTTGTAAAATGCGGCATGGACAGCATTGTTAACTTGCATCTACAACTGGGTACTGGGCAGGCAGCAGCAGTAACAGCATGAGGAGGAGGCATTACGCTCTGAGACGGAGTGTGGATAGCATTTGTAATTGGCAACATCTATAGCTAGGTACTGGACAGGCAGCAGCAGTAACAGCAGGAGGAAGAGGTTGTGGGCCCTGAGAAAGAGTGTGGACAGCATTTGTAGCCGGCATCTAGAGCATCTAGACGACATTAGTAACTGGCACCCAGATTTGATTACTGAGCAGGCAGCAGCAATAGTAACAGCAGAAGGAGGAGGTGGTGGACCCTGAGAAGTGTGGATGGCATTGTTAACTGGCAACTAGCTGGGTACTGGGAGGAGGAGGCGGTGGGCCCTGAGACGAAGCAAGGACTGCATTAGTGGTTGAGGCCATCACCTATATGGACAGTCCAGAAGCTGTAGCTACTGGAGACATTGCTGTGTAGGGGACTGCCTTTTTCTATCTGCTAGCTGTAACTTTGTAAAATGCGGCATGGACAGCATTGTTAACTGGCATCCACAGCTGGGTACCGGGCAGGCAGCAGCAGTAACAGCATGAGGAGGAGGCGTTAGGCCCTAAGACGAAGTGTGGACAGCATTTGTAAGTGGCATCATCTATAGCTGGGTACTTGAAAGGCAGCAGCAGTAACAGCAGGAAGAAGAGATGGTGGGCCCTGAGACGTAGTGTGGACAGCATTTGTAACCGGCTTCTAGAGCTGGGTACTGGGCAGGCAACAGCAGTACCAGCATGAGGAGGAGGAGGTAATCAAGGACGGCATTAAAGATTGAGGCCATCACCTTCATGGACAGTGTAGAAGCTGTAGCTACTGGAGGAGACATTGCTGTGTAGGGAACTGCCTTTTCCTATCTGCTAGCTGTAACTTTGTAAAATGCGGCATGGACAGCATTGTTAACTGGCATCTACAGCTGGACTGGACTGGACACTGTGCAGGCAGCGGCAAAAACAGCATGAGGAGGAGGCGTTAGGCCCTGAGACGGAGTGTGGACAGCATTTGTAAGTGGAAGCATCTATAGCTGGGTACTGGGCAGGCAGAAGCAGTAACAGCATGAGGAGGAGGCGATGGTCTCTGAGACCAAGTGTGGACAGCATTAGAATCTTGCATCTAGAGTTAGGTACTGGTCCGGCGGCAGCATCAATTACAGCAGGAGGAGGAGGTGGTGGGCTCTCAGATGAAGTGTGGACGGCATTAGTATCTGGCATCTAGAGTCGGGTACTGGGCAGGCGGCAGCATCAGTTACAGCAGGAGGAGGGAGCAGTGGGCTCTGAGAAGGAGTGTGGACAGAATTAGTATCTGGCATCTAAAGTCGGGTACTGGGCAGGCGGCAGCATCAGTTACAGCAGGAGGAGGCATGGGAGTCATCTGTTCCAGCAGGCATATGATGGGGATAGTGTCACTGACATAGGCCTGATCCCTGCTGATCATCCTGGTCACCTCTTCAAAGGGTGACAAGTGCAATACAGTGCAGCCACTCCGCAGGGCTGAAGAAAGGTAGTGTAGGTATACGTCTGAAACGAACAGATTCTGCCACGTAATCCACCACTGCTTTCGTTGTTCAGCCAGCCGCTGCAGCATGTAAAAGGTGGAATTCCAACGTGTGGCCACATTACAACCTGCACTGGCAGGTTGAGATTTTGCTGTAAATCCACCAATCTGGCACTGGCTGTGTACAAGCGGAAATGCGCTGACAACTTTCTGGCCTTCAGCAACAGCGGCTGGAGGCCTGGGTAATTCCTAAGGAAGCGCTGTACTATTAGGTTCATGACGTGAGCCAGGCAAGGTATGTGTGTGAGTTTCCCACAACGTAGGGCTGCCAGCAGGTTGGCCCCATTGTCACACACAACCTTGCCTGGCTGGAGTCTGTTGAGAGTTAGCCATATGTCCTGCTCCCACAAGGCACTTGGAATGGCTGCGCCCGTGTGACTGAGGGAACCCAGGCTTCGCAACCTCAGGACTGCGTGGCAACGTCTGAATTGTGGACCGAAATAGCAAACTGCAGATGCTGCCGAATGGGAGGTGCTGGGTCTCCACGGCAAAGTGTCCCTGGAGGAAGAGGTTGAGGCACAAGAAGCAAAGGAGGAGGTGGAAGTGGAGGTTGAGGAGGAGATTGCATGGCGATGTGCTCTGGGCGAAGGTAGGTATGCAGGCCTTGCTGCAGCTGCATCCTCCCCTTCTGCCACCAAAGTTACACAGTGAGCTGTATAGAAAATATATCTTCCCACTCCATGCTTGCTCGACCAGCTGTCAGGTGCACCTTGCCAGAAACTGAGTGCTGCAGGGCCATGGACACATTGTTCTGCACGTATTCATGAAAAGCAGGAACACATTTTTCTGCAAAATACTGTCGTTTAGGCATAACGTACTGTGGGTTTGCGTAACGGAACGCATTGGAGTCCACCAGCGGGTAAGGGAGGAGCTCTAATGCAATCAGCTGTGCAATTGCCGCATTGATTAGCTTTGTTTTGGGGTCTTATGGGCAACATTTCCTCTTGCGCTCCAGCATCTGGGGGATGGAAGGTTGGATGCTGCTAATGCTAACCACAGAAAGACTGGACGATTGGGTAGAAGGTGGGGGATGGCAATGATGCCTGGTCTTGACTACTAGCAATGCGACAAACAGCAGCCGATCTGCATTGGAGCTCCTGCTCACCGCTGGTGGAGCCTGAAAAAGGTAATGCTTGGCTACATGCCCTAATCGTATTGGGGAAGGTCCCTAGGCATTGTGGGAGGGCCGAATTCGGGGCTTCGAACCGGGTCGACCCAAATTCGAATGGCCATATTCGGGTCGAACATTAGGACGACCCGAATTCGACAACAACAATAGTCCCAACGTGACCTTGCCTGTTGTTTAAATAGAAAGTGCTTTGGGCCCTGATTATGGATGGACTGATAAGAGTATAAGGAATTTAGGATATCAGTTGAACCTGGGGAGGATAGGGGTTGGCAGGGCAATAAATGTCAATTTGCACTCAGCTGGAATTAAGGGATAGTGAACAGATAAATCTGAGGAGGATAAAATGAGGAGAATAAAGTTGGTGCAATAAATTCATCTACAATGGGAGACGTACCATATACAATCAGGTGAGGGTTGCAAGGAAAAACAATTGCATACAGAGGGCTGATATTTGGCAGAATGGGAGACGTACTATATACAATCAGATGAGGGTTGCAGGAGAAAACAATTGCATACACAGGGCTGAGATTTGGCAGAATGGGAGGCGTACCATATTCTATCAGTCGAGGGTTGCAGGGGAAAACAATTGCATACACCTTGCAGTGCACCCCCTGTATTTACTTTCATGCAGTCTTCACCTTATGGTAGACGTGGATATCAATACGCCTACTTCCTGGAGAGTGTTGTTCACTTGGTTGGCTGTTGTGAAGGGGTTTCTCTTCACAATGGAAATGATTCTTCGATCATCCACCACTGTTGTCTTCCGTGGACGTCCAGGTCTTTTGGTGTTGCTGAGTTCACCAGTGCTTTGTTTCTTTTTCATGTTGCACCAAACTGTAGATTTTGCCACATCTAATATTGTAGCACTTTCTCGGATGGGTTTTTTACTGTTTTTGCAGCATAACGATTGCATGTATCACCTGCATGCAGAGCTCTTTTGACCGCATGTTGTCTGTTCACAGCAAAATCTTCCACATACAAGAACCCCCCCCCCCAAATCTACTCTAGCCCTTTTATCTGCTTAATTGATAATAACATAACAAAGGAATTGCCCACCCCAGCACATGAAATAGCCTTTGAGTCAATTGTCCAATTACTTTTGAGCCCCTAAAATGAAGTGAATGTGTAAAAAAAAGACTTTAGTTCCTCACATTTTTATGCAGTCTTTTTGCTAAAGCTGAAAGTCTGCAGTTCAACTGCAACTAAGTTGTTTCATTTAAAATAAATTGTGGTAATGCACAGAACCAAAATTAAAAAAAAGTTGTCTCTGTCCAAATATTTATGGACCTAATTGTACATTCAAATATAGCTCTGACATATAGCACAGCACTGTACAAAGATGACTGGTGCACTCACTTGATTCGCAGTCATATGTATGGCAAGTTTGGTTGAAATGTCTCCATAGTGGTGGTGGAACATACATACATACAAATTTATATATATATAGACTAGCTGATTACCCAGCATTGCCCGGGTAATTATTTTTTGCAATCTTATATTTTACAGAAAAAGGAATCTAATAAAGGTATACTGTTAAATGAAAGAAATGTTATTTTACAGGTTTTAAAAGTATAAGTACAATATACAATTAAAATAAATTAAACCTAAATTAATGGCATATGTTTCAATGCGGTTTTAAATGTTTTATTAAGAACATTGTGCTCATGAAACATCCTTTGTAAGACAATCTGATTTTTTTTCCTGAGATTTAGGTCATTTTATTTAAAATTAATTGTGGTAATGTACAGAACCAAAAATTTATGGACCTAACTGTATGTGTGTATGTCATCACTAGGAAACGCGTAGAGACATTTCCACCAAACTTGCTCTGTTCCACCATCACTCAGAAACACATCGACACATTTCAACCAAAATTGCTAGACATATGACTCAGACCCATGTGAGTGCACCGCTAATTTTTGTACACGCTGTGGTATATGTCGGAGGTATATTTGCATGCATGTATGTATATATGTGTGTGTGTATGTATTGCTCTGTGACAGTGTGCCTTTTCCTTAATGCCATCAAGAAAACGAGTCCAATCAATGGCAAAAAAATTACACAACACTGTAGACAAGAAAATCATAATAGCTTTATTTGATTCCTTTTCCTGTATAATATAGGATTGCAATAAATAAATACCCAGGCAAAGCCGGGTTATCAGCTAGTAAATAATAATTTTAAAAAATAATGTAATAATATAATAACAATAAATTTAATTTAATCAAATCAAAAACACTGACATTTATCCAAACAAGGGTGCAATATGATTGATAAATTAGTAGACACTGCATATTGGTCTAGTAGACCTATTGGTCTAGTGCACAGTGTCCGACATTACAATCAGGACAGTAGAACCTGGTTTCCTTTCTGATCTTCCTAAAGCTACGTACACACTTCCAATTATTATCGTTGGTAAACGAACGACGAACGATCCTGCACGATATCTGCGAACGATCGTATAGAACGTTCGTTCATCACGCATGCTCAGACCATGGACGATCAATGAACGATCGTACACACGAACGATGGTCAGCGATCGTCGTCCAATCCGATCCGCCGGTCCGGTCGTTCATTTCCAACGACTTCCTCGTTCGTCGGCGTCTTTGGTTACTTTTTTAAGAACGATTTTTGCCCAATCGATCCTTCGTCGTTCGTTCGTCGTTCATTTTGAACGATAAAAAATGGAAGTGTGTACGCAGCTTTACACTGTTATCTCTCTTCCAGCAACAAACCATTCACATTCTTGTAGGTGCTGGCTATTTTTCGGTTGGTAGAATGTAGTCTGTAAAGTGACAACCAGTCAGGCGTTCCAGGTTGACAACTGCAACAGCATGACATTCAGGTCTATTCACAGCCATTGATGGTGTTTGGTGGTTCATGACAATACATTCGGAAACATTCCAAATCAAGTCACAATGACTCACAGGCCTGTTACTCTTTTGTTTGAAGAGAATGTAGGCATTCCACTAGCACTGCTCAAGAAGATGCCTGATGATCTTTTTGTAGTATTTCTTTTGCTGTTTCCTCATTGGTGGGTAGAATGTCATTGCTTGATCAGCTCTGTCGACACCTCCCATAGTGTTATTGTTGTCTATCACTACTTGTGGCTTTAATATTTTTTCCCACCTTTTGCTTGTACCATAACAGTGGAGGCATTATGAACTGTACTCATTAGGCACACATATTTCTTGTCACACCATCGCATAACCATCATTTTGCCTTTCTGCCAAGCAACCATTTCTACTGTCTTCAGCTTCCTTTTTGAAAAAATTGATGGCATGATGGGCCGGTTAACCCTAACGGTTCCATATGCATCTGTTTTGTGTTGCAGAGGAAACTTATAGTTCAGGAGAAGTAGAAAAGTTGTTGGTTGTGACACATTAGCCCTGATTTAGTAATGGCTCAATGAGTGAGAGAACAAAAGATGTTGCCATTCCATAGTTGCTGTATTTTGGATTGAGTTGTGTTTCCAGTGTATAGGACTGAATTCTAAATGTAGCCAGTTGACAATTCACACAACATGTAGGATTTTACGCCAAATCGTGCTCTGTTTAATGCAATGTATTGCACCCAGCTAAGCCTCCCCTTTGTAGGCCATAAGACTTTCATCTATGGTGATGTCTTTTTCTGGCACATAGATCTGTTGGAATATTTTTAGAATTATTTGAGATACTTCCCAAATGTTCTTGAGTTTTGGTGCAGGATGAGTAGGTTCATCAAATTCTTCATTGTTCACGAAGTGTAAATCTTTCATGATCCGGGCAAATCTGTACTCTGACATGACTGTGCCAAAGAATGGAGTGGCAAGTACTTTATTAGAAGACCAATACAACTTCTGCAGGGGTTTTCCCACCACTCCCTGAAGTATCACTAAGCCCAGAAATAGCCAAATTTCATCTTTGGTCTCTGGTTCCCACTTTCTGCCTCTTGCAAACCTCAGGTGTGGAGCACCTAATTGTTGTTCAGCGTACCTGTTTTTCAATAACCGCATCGGTCAAGAACAATTGTAGGTATGCCAAGGAGTCATTGCATTCAGCATCTATTTTTATACCAGGTGCTCCAGTAAATAGGAATTCTGAGGGCACTGCCTTAGCCTTACCTAGGTCAATACATATTTCTCCCCAGAGGGTTTTAGCCTGGCTGCGGTGCCTACCCCGCCCACCTCTCCTCGGCAGCTCTCATCCTCTGCACAGATCTCAGTGAGGCTTGTCTGTGCTCAGCTGTCATCCGTTCAGAGGATTGCTGCTGTCAATTAGAGGTTAGCACACAGTTCAGCCTTCATGTGAATGAGACACAGGCAGCCCCGCCCCCATCTGATAGCGCGAGCCAGGATTTCTATTTAAAAAAAAAAAAAGAAAAAAAGCTGCCTGTGAAATGTATCCACTGCTAGAGCAGTGTGTGAAGTCTGCATGTCGTTATGCATCCTCACAGCTCTTTGTGTACAAACCTCCCTATCTCCTAAACTGTATGTCACAATGACTTGTATTTTCGGGGTTCACAGGGGACCCTCATAGATAGTCCACTAACTGGGGGAGGTGTAAGAAACCAAAAATTTAGGTACAAGTGGGGAACATCTGTGACTAACATCACCTAAAACTTCATCACTATGGCATCATTAGAAAATGAACTCTGCCCACTAACATTTAATGGGGTTGAGGTACTGGAAGGTTACAGTCATGTGTAACAACAAGTGCATTTTAAAGGACAGTTTTTTTTTTTTTAATGTTGTAATGATGCCATTGTGATGAAAGGTGATAGCCACAAGTGACTCCCACTTCCATCTATATTTTTGTTTCCCTGCACCTCCTAATTCTAGAGAAATTGGGGTTTGAGGTAGAGATGAAGACAGATATGTGTAACAAAGCAGGCAGCACATTTTGCTAGGTAGAGATTTATGTTCTCATAATGCCATAGTAATTACATTTTAGAAAGGTTTAGCCACAAGTGTCCCCCAGTTGTACCTACAGTTTCAGTTCCCTATGCCTCCACGTGTACCCTAAAAATTTCAAGTCAATACAACCAACGGTTTAGGAGATATGAAGGTTTGAACACAGCGAGTTGTTAGGCTGCAGAATATGACAAGCAGTTTGTACGCGCACACAGCTATCACACTGCGCTACCGATGACATCATTACACACTGTGGATAAACTTCACAGACAGTTTTTTTTTTAAATATGGTCACTGGCTGTCTTGTCCCCATCTGATATCACATGCATGATGCAATTATGCTATTAAAGCATCATTACATTTTTAACATTATATTAAAGTGTGCCTTTCTCTGTTATATAATGGAAAAATGTGTTTTTTTTTGTTTTTACACTTTTTTGGGGAGGACCTCTCCCCTTCAGTCTCTACTTCCATTTTAGTAAAGACCAAAGAGGAAATCCGCAGCCTCCTGGGATATTTGTATAACATATCCCAAGTGGCTTTGCACTGCTCCTTCTGTGCATGCATCTTCAGAGGCTTTCTTATAAAAAAAAAAGTGTTCAATCTCATGCATGCGCAGTGCAAGGCAGCACTGGATGTACAAGTGAGCATTAGAGAAAAAGTGGAAGCTGAGCCACCATGGGCCTGCTGGGCTAATTTTGTAAAGAGATCAAGTGAAAATAAAATGTTTTCACAAAAGTTCACTTTAACTAAACATAGCCTCAAGAGCACATCTGAAGTTAGGGTGAATTCACACTGGCAGTAAGGTTACATTTGTTTATTCCTCATGTCAGGAACCACTGCTGCTTAAAAAACTGCTAGCTCTGAAAAAGCCCAGCACTTACCACCTGTTACTAATCCTAGGTGCCTAGCAGTTGCCAGAAGTCACTCAGAAGAGGTAAATGTTTTTTGCTGCTAATATGAACTAAGCCTTTTTACACCACATTCATTACACTATTACACTACTACAAAGGGGTCAAAATACACAGCATAGGACAGTTGTGGCACAATACATAGAATGGAAAAAATAGATATACTAACAGGGCAGGCATTACAAAGTTAGAACAAATTATAGGGAGAAGGTAGAACACTGAAACAATAAGAGGTTACTGGATACCCATGGCATAAGCAACTGGGAGCACTAAATTTCCCATGTTTTGCCACACACCCTTTTTTACCTTCCGACTACAGCTTTCCACCACCCGGCTGAAAAAAATTTCTGGGTAGAACACTGTCAACATAGCACCACGTTCGCACATTAACTGACCTCAAGCTCAGATTGGTAGCTGTGTTTACTTTCACTGTCACTGTCTGATGACAAGTTTCCTGGCCAATCACTATAGCTCGATTCCACAAGTGATTCTAAATCACTATTGCTGCTTTCTAGCTGTTCGAAAACAGCTTTTGCGTTGACGAGACACCTTTTGGAAGCCATGGCTGTGGTCAAATTTTCAGTAAGAAATCAGGGAAGTTCAAGGTCAGAGACAAGTGTTCAAGAGAGGAAATGAGGAAAAGCTCAGGAAAAGTTCAGGCAAAGGTCAGACCAAGGTCAAGGCTGGCAGTGGAAAAACAGTAAATCAGGGCACTGGACAAAGCTATTGGATGCGCTAATAGATACACTTTTAGATTTATTATTTGGATTTATTTTTTTATAACTGTATCACTGTGATCAATGTGTTAAAAGCAGATTTATTCTGCTTTTAAATTTCCTGCCAGGCCATACCTGCCCAGCGTACCGACACTTCACGCATCACATCGATCAAGATGAGGATGCGATGCAGAAGCCAGCCGGAGATCGCTGGAGGACACTGCTGGATCGTGGGGAGCAGGTAGGATTTTTTCAATGCTACTCGGATTGTGCCTTTAGGGTTACCACTTTTGCTACATAAAATTCAACCTGAGCCACACTTGGGAATACCCCCAGGGGCCTAAATATTGAAGCGCTTATAAGCCAACTTACGCCCCATTAAGAGCATCCTCTGGCTGGAAGCTTGGAAATGATTGTGGTTGAAAGATGATTAAAGGTCAATGATTTATCATCAAATTGCATATTCTAGTAACATATGAACAAGAGACTAAATTCTTTAGTTTCTTTAATTGTACATTTAAAACACCTGAATGATTACTAAAATTACAATGATGGTGGGTGTTAGGGTATTTGGGCACCTCTCCTCATAAATTTTCTTTTACCTGGCTGACCGAGACCACTGGCTATGTGCATCTTTTTAAAGTGAAAATTGGTCTTGTCTTCAGCGGTAAGT
Source organism: Pyxicephalus adspersus (assembly GCF_032062135.1). Classification (NCBI taxonomy): domain Eukaryota; kingdom Metazoa; phylum Chordata; class Amphibia; order Anura; family Pyxicephalidae; genus Pyxicephalus; species Pyxicephalus adspersus. The sequence goes on along the minus strand of NC_092862.1, from coordinate 88,017,147 downwards.
TCAAAACTCCTAACTGTCTCTTGGAGGAACTACACTATTTTTCTCAGACTTTTTTAAGCTGGGTGGGAAAAAGCTTTAAGTGGTTACTGAAAAGTTTTGGGTGGTGCGTCCAGCTAAAAGGAGCTGGGGAGAACACTGGACTATCTCTTGGAGATCCAAGCTCCTATGTCTCTCCTTGCTCCTCAGTTCCCACTTCTTTTATTTATAAATTTTTTATTACTACGTCTCAAAAGGATATCTAAGAAGGTTTTAATTATATTATCCTAATAAAATGTGCCCTGCCTGAATTTTGGAAGAATAAATGGAAAGGTTAAAAACAGACAGGCTTTTGAAGGGCAAGTGTTTAGTATATATTTTATATATTTTAAAATGGTTCTGACTCTAACAGACCAACAATTCTAAACACAATTAAATAAGCATAAGGTGACAATAAAACCCCTTTTAGTATAGGTAATTTTTTAGTACAAAGTTATTAATCATATGTTCAAAAGTATCTCACAGTACGTTTCGCCTTATTTGGCTTCCTCAGGGGATCAATGAGATCAAGAAACATATCTAGGGGGCGTGGTCACGCTATGGCGGCTTAAGCACGCTCTCACTGTGAGTACCGTGCAGCCTGTGGCTTTTTTCAGTCTGGTCTCCCTGCTCCGTGCTTTTCTGACTCACCCGCTCATGCCTCATAAACAGAAGACGCCAGGTGCCTCCAGAGCTCAGAAACACTGTGGCCTCAGGCAGTTTTTTCCTCTGGCTGCTGACTCTCCTGCAGTGGCTGGGAAATCCAAGATGGTGCTGCAGCGTGCCTCAACTCACAGAGACGCTGAATCTGATGAGGATGCCCTTGTTGCTTCTCCTACAGCTCCTCCTGGGCCTCCCTGCACAGTAGACCCGTGCTCTCTTACTCCTATGCTACTTCCTGCATCTACAGCTGTTCTTATGGATTCTCAAGTAAGTGTTTTTCCCACTGGGCACTTGGAAACTAGATTGAATCAACTTCCTTCCAAAGATGACTTAGCAGGGGTGGTGAATGAGTTGGCTACTCGCATTCAGAATTCACTTAAGCGGGAAATAGAGGGGCTCAGGCAGCAGATTACAACTGTTACCACCAGAGTTGCTGTGCTTGAATCTACGTCCTCGAGTGTGGAGACCCGTCTTTTGGCGTTGGAATCCTCCTTGGCCACGATAAAGTCTCATCTCACTTCTTTATATTTGCGCACTGAAGATAATAAGAATAGAAATCGCAGAAACAACATACGAATAAGGGGCATTCCTGAAGCTACTGCCAACACAGATCTGAGGTCTACTGTTACTGCTATTCTTAACAGCTTCTTAAACTGTCCACCAACTGCTGCCCTTGAATTAGTTAGAGTACATCGGGTGAATGGGCCGCGGGATGTTGGTGGATACCTGCCCAGGGATGTATTATGTCATGTACACTTTTACAATATTAAAGAAGAAATAATGCATCAAGCGTGGCGGAATGGTCCTGTGGACTTTGATGGGGCGCCTATACAATTGCTGCCAGACCTTTCCAGCAGCACGTTGAGAATGTGGCGGGTCCTGCGACCCCTACTGGATGTCATCCGTACTTCACAAGCTTCCTAAAGATGGGGCTACCCATTTCACTTGGTGATCACTAAGAGTGAATCTGTCTTTGCATTACACAGGCACTCTCAACTTCCAGCTCTATTTAAATTTCTGCAGCCACCGATTGATCTCCCAGACTGGTTGGCCATGCCTGTAGAGGTCCGTTTTACTTCCTCAAGGATCACAAGACAGCGGAGCACCCTGAGCAGACGGTAGACCGGTCGTACAGGCCCACTGCTCCGCCCACAAGTTGGACTTAATGAAACTTAAGTATTGGGACAATGCATGTAGGCTTATTGTTTTGCTGGTGGTATGGGCGATCTAGTTAATATGGCGGGCCTTATTCAGGTCGCCATTGTTCTATGTTAGAATGCTAATTTTGCACTAGAGGGTTTATTCTTGCTGCTGTATACTATATGCTACCTGAGTATTACTGCAAGCTGCACATGAATGTGTATGTGGTTATTACCGGCTCGGGTGATTTGGTGGGGGTGGGTCTTTCCGGGGCCACTCCATGTGTATGTGTGGGGAGCTCCAGGGAGATCCGGATCCATGTTTTTGTGGTAGCCTGGAAACGAGCCATTATGTGCACTCATCGTTTGGAAGCTATACCGTTGAAACTATACTTGAGAGTGCCTATTAGCTGCTAATGTTACTATGCGGGTATAGAGTTGACTACTGTTTACATGGGTTATTTAATGGCGGGCTCTCTGTGATATGTGGTTGTTATAGCCGTTGGCGAGCACATGCTCGTAGCTGTGGAGTACCTTCTCCCCACTTAGGTCGGCTCCTCCTTCTTAGAGGGAATTTTTATAATTTTGGAGCCAGTAAGATTTGTTATTTATGTTTTTCTTTGTCTTTGCCTATTTTTTTTTCCTTTTTCTCTTTTTCTTTTGTGTCTTACCTAATCCCTCCCTCTCTTTCCATCCATGGCATTGCAAATTACCTCACTCAATGTAAAAGGACTGAATTCCCCTCTTAAACATTCCATAGTTCTCCGGGAACTATATAGATGTCAGGTGGCGTTCTTACAAGAAACCCACTTTAAATACGGGCATGTGCAGAAAATGACTGATGGCTATTTTGATAAGTCATATCATAGTACCTCCGCTGAATCCAAATCCAAAGGAGTATGTATCTTGCTGCATAAATCGGTTCGTTGGTCGCTACTAGCCTGTTGCACTGATCCTGAGGGTAGGTATGTTATGATTAAGGGGTCAATTGATTCACATATCTATACCTTTGTCAATGTTTACTTTCCCAACAATGGCCAGGTATTATTTTTGGAGTCACTACTCCAAAGTTATTGAAGATTTTAGCGAAGGGTCATTGATTGTGGGTGGTGATTTTATTTTGCCCCCAATTCTTTGGTGGATGTAACCAGGGGTGCTTCGGCTATGTCTGAAGCAGCTCTAAGGAAGATCAAACACCTCTTACACACACATCAACTAGTGGATATATGGCGTATCTTACACCTTAATGAGAAGGACTATACCTTCTATTCCCACATGCACAAAACTTACTCCAGAATTGACCTCTTTCTCATCAAACACTCCTCAATAGCGACAGTGATATCTGCAAACGTGGGTGTGATTTCTTTTTCGGCTCACGCCCCGATTGCTCTGACTGTGCGGGCATCGCCTACTGAGCCGAAATCTTCCTCCTGGAGACTAAATGACTCCTTGCTGGATGCACCGGAGATACATGATAAAATGGAGACTGAGTTTAGGTAATACTTCTCATTTAATGCTACCTCTGTGGGCGATTCACCTCTGGGAACCACACAAATGTTACATACGAGGTTTGCTTATTCAGGCGGGTCATAGGTGCAAAAAGGAAAGGGAAGCGAATTTGAATTGGCTCCTGGCAGAATTACATGATTTAGAAACCACTCACAAACGGTAGCACACAGCGGAAGTTGAACAGCAGATTGTGGGCATTGGAGAGCGTATTAGAGAAATTCTGCGATACAAGACCAAATTTATGTTAACCAAATGCAGGGGTTACTACTATGAATACTCTAACAAATGTGGCAAGGCCCTCGCCCAGGCACTTCGGGAAAAGAGGGCCAAAACTTATATTCCTAGTGTGAGTTCCCCTTCGGGCGGGTGAACACACACCTCCTCAGACATTGCGGAGATCTAACTCTACCGTACTATAAAAAATTCCTCTCGATACTCTCCCCATACTATCTATCGGCATTTATTGCTTTGACAGAGGGATCGACGCTACCCAGGGATACATTGGCAGCACATATTTCTTTAATTCTTAAACCTGATAAGGACCCCAACTCATGCGCTAGTTATAGGCCTATTTCACTACTGAACTGTGACATTAAGCTATTAAGCAGCATTTTGGCAAAACGTCTGACGCCTCTGATCAAAACCATTGTGCATTCAGATCAGAGAGGTTTTCTACCAGGACGTGAGGCTAGAGACAACACGGTTAGAATGCTGAATTTAATTAATTATATTCATTCACTTAAACTTCAAGTGCTATTGCTAGCAGCGGATGCTGAAAAAGCCTTTGACCGTGTTGACTGGGAGTTTTTGAAATGTACTCTGGCCCATATTTGCCTACCCACTGCCTTGGTGACCTGGATTGGGTCTCTATATTCTACCCCTACTGCACAGGGTAAAGTGAATGGTTTATTGTCCAGACCTTTCTCTATTAGTAATGGCACATGACAGGGGTGCCCCGTCTCCACTTTTGTTTATACTGGTCCTGGAACCTTTTCTGAGGCAGGTTGGAGCGAAACCAAGTATTCATGGGATTGAAGTACAGGATCAGGTGCATAAAGTGGTGGCCCATGCCGATGATCTCCTTTTCTTTGTCTCTTCTCCTAGGGTCTCTCTGCCTAATCTATTACACAAGATTAATAGATATTCAGTGCTGTCTAGGTATAAAATCAACCTGCAGATGTCAGAGGCATTATCCATTACACTACCCGATCGGTTAGTGGACTCCCTGACACAGCTTACAGCTGCGTCATTTTCTTCACTCTCTCCCACCACCGTCCAGGTTTAAGCGCTCTCTGTCACAGGTGGAGGGGATATGTATGGCCCAGGGCACTATTAGGGGGACTCTCTCTGGTGCCTACCAGATGGTATTGACGGATACCGCCCCCTCAACTTTACCATTTTTACACAAATGAGAGGGTGACCTTAACACCACGTTCTCCCCAGAACAGCAGGGTCGTCTCCTATACACGGGTCATAAAGCGGCTCTTAGCAACTCTTACCAGGAACTGAACTATAAATTGTTCACGCGGTGTTACAGAATGCCGACTGTGTTGGCTAAAATATATCCGGGAGTAGATGATAGATGCTGGCGTTGTGAAGCTGCTGCTGGCAGCCTGTTCCATATATTCTGGGAGTGCCCTGTGTTGATCCCTTTCTGGTCAGGGGTGGCGGCGGTTATTGAGGCATTGACAGAGGTAGATATACGCAATAGCCTGGAGCTAGCCCTTTTACATTTGAATGATTGGTCTAAAAAGAAATACCATGCTTCTCTGCTCAAACATCTTTTAAATGCTGCCAAGGTCTGTATTCCTGCCCTATGGAAACAGTCCTCTCCTCCCACTTTGTCACAATGGTTTAGAAGAGTGAATGACATTATGACGATGGAAGATCGTATTACCAGCCGGGATGGTAGATCGGATAAATTCCGAAAAACTTGGTTCTATTGGATACAATATACCACTACCCAAGCATACCTTTCAGTCTACAGTGAGCTGATAATGCCGACAATCTGTTTTGAATACAGAGGCTATTCTTGAATTTATTGCTATGTGTTCCCTACTATGTTAAATTTGGCCATTATTCAATCTGACCTGCAATGCCGTGCCCCTCCCCCTCTTCCTCTATTTCCATTTCTATTTTTCTATTTATCTCTTTTTGTTGTTTTTGTTAATAATTTGAAAATTGCCTGTGTTCAGTCATTCTGTTTTATCTGTTAATAATAAGTTTGTTATGCTGAAGACAGCAACTATGTTGGTTATACTTTAATGTTCAAAGCTAGTATGTATGACTGTTCACTGAATAAAAAATAAAATTATAAAAAAAAAAAGAAACATATCTGAAAGCAAAGGTAAATCATAATTAAAAGAGTGTACAATTGTATAGTAAGAAAATTACACACATATATTATTTCCAAGATTAGTTCGAGTTCGGGTTGTCCTTATATTCAACCAGAATATGGCAGTTCGAATTCGGGTAGACCCTACCCGAAAAACACGTGGTTCAGAGGCGCACATTAGGCGCTCCCACAGTGCCTAGAGACCTCCCCCATAATGGCTAGGGCCCTCCAATATAAGCAGGGATCCTCTCTTCCATCTTTGTGGTGGTAGGCAGTCGATTGGCTGTCTGTCACCACATGCCACACAGGCAGCCATTGGCCTATAAAACGCCAGGGCTTGCCTGCATTTACCACTCGTGACAGAGATCTGCTAGTAGACACAACCTCTCTGTGCTGCTGGAGGTGTTAAAGTAAAATTAAATTGCTGCAATTAGATAGTTAGACTGCTTCACTATTAGTCAGATAGATAGTTGTATTGTACTGTATTGATTCAGTCCTGTAATCTACTCTACTCAGGTAGAGTGTTTCATTTGTATTGCTCCTGTCCTGTAGTCAGTCAGTGTGTTACATACAGGCAGCCAGAGCCTGGGTACCCAGACGGCGTGCACACCATTACACTTGTACCGAGAGACAGTCAGACAGATGCAGTGACGGACGCCACATTTGTATACTGTGCTGCATATTACAAGCATCACCGCTGAAGGAAAGTGCCGCACACAACACACAGCGCATTTTTTGTGTAAACCCTCCCCCCCTACAAAAAAAAATCCGCCTATTGTAATAATGACTACTTTGTGAAGCAAAATAGCTCAAAAGTATTTTGCAGGGTGTGAAACCACACAAACATTTTAAATATGTCTAGCCAAAGAGGAAGGGGCAGCTTTGTCAGGGTTGGCAAGGAAAGCAGTATGGGTTGGTTTTTAACTGCAGACCCGAGAACAAGAAGCCAGCCGGACCTTAGACATTTTAGCGCTCCTGGTGGTGGTGTGCGCCCATTATTACCATGCCTTGAACAACAGGTAGTAGAGTACATGACCCAGCCTGGGTCAGGTGATTACACCCCCTCTTCCTCCCAGTCCCAGGCACAGGCCTCACAGGAGTCCCAAACTATAGTCTCTGATACACCTCTGCCTCCTTCTTCTTCCTCCTCGGCTGGAAAGTCTCGTGTAGAGAAGAATGTTCATGAGTACGTAGAGGAGTCCCACCAAGGGGGTGGAGAGGGGGAGCAGGACGTATACCTTGAAGATGCACAGTTGTTTGAGTCATTAGATGAAGAGAGTCAGTTCACAGGCTTTTCCTCCTCTTACTTTTTACCCCAACACTCTGAGCCAGATGAGCCACTTAAAACTGGCTCCCAAAAGCCGCTGCTTCTTGTTGGCACATACAGGGAAACTGTCTCTTATGATGATGATGATTTTGATCCAAATTGGGGCGGAGAAGGACAAGGAGATCATCATAGGCAGGAAGAGAAGGAGGAGGAGGAATAGGAGGAGGAGGTTGCAGAGCGCCCTCAAAGTGAGAGAGGGAGAAAGAGGGTAAAGGCTGCCAACACTCTGCAGTCTTCACGTACCAGTGAGGCAAGTCATAGTCGTCCATCGTCGGCAGCTGTCACCACAGGTGTGCCTTAACAGCCGTGGACCGCCATCATGAGCACCACATTCAGAGCACCTTTAGGACCAGTTCGATGTTTGCCCGTGTGGGCATTTTTTAGTGTCCATAGTGATGACAACACTATGGTCATCTGCAAATTGTGTGCTCAGCAATTGAAACGAGGCAAAAACCCAAACAAACTTGGAACAACTTGCATGAGCACACATTTAAAAAGCCACCACCCGGTAACCTGGCGGGAACATTTGGGCAAAGCACAGAGCTATGTGCATCGTCTTCCGCCACAGAAGCAAGCTTAAGCTGCTAGATCTTCGGCCGCTGCCTTTCCTCCTTTGGCCACCAAAAGTCCCCGTGCTGCTGCCAGCAATTTGAGTGGGGCATGTAGCCAAGCATTACAGTTTTCAGGCTCCACCAGCGATGAGGAGGAGCTCCAACGCAGAGCAGCTGGTGTTCGTCACATTGCTAGCAGTCAAGACCAGGCATCCCCCAGATGCTGGAGTGCAAGAGGAAATATGGCCCAAATGACCCTAAAACAATTAATCAATGCGGCAATTGCACAGCTGATTGCATTTGAGCTCCTCCTTTACCGGCTTGTGGACTCCAATGCATTCCTTTACGCATTCCTCTGCGCAAACCCACAGCACGTAATGCCCAAGCAGCAGTATTTTGCACAAAAATGTGTTCCTGCTTTGCAGGAACACATGCAGAGCAATGTGTCTGTAGCCCTGCAGCACTCTTTTCTGGCAAGGTGCACGTGACAACCGACAGTTGGTCAAGCAAGCACAGACTGGGAGGATATAATTCCTACACAGCTCACTGTGTAACTTTGGTGGCAGCAGGGGAAGATGCAGCTGCAGGCAGGCCTGCATACCTAGCTCCGCCCAGAGCACATCGCTATGCAATCTCCTCCTCAACCTCCACTGTCACCTCCCCAATTGACGCATCTGCCTCAACCTCTTCCTCCAGGAACACTTTGCTGTGGAGACCCAGCACCTCCCATCCACCAGCATCTGTTCCCCGCCAGCAACAAACCTGCAGTTGGCTATTTTGCTGCACAAGTCACACGTTGCCACGCATTCTTGAGGTTGCGATGCCTCGGCTCCCTCAGCCATACGGGTGAAACTATTCTCCAGCCAGGCAAGGTCGTGTGTGACAACGATCCAATCTGCTTGCAGCCCTGGGTTCTGGGAAACTCACACACGTACCTTGCCTGGCCCACGTCATGAACCTCATAGTACATCACTTCCTTGCAAAATACCCAGGCCTCCAGCCACTGTTGCTGGAGGCCAGAAAGTTGTCAGCACATTTCCGCCAGTCATACACAGCCAGTGCCAGATTGGTGGATTTACAGCAAAAACCTCAATCTCCGGTGCACCGGTTAATTTGTGATGTGGCCACTAGTTGGTATTTCACCTAATACATGCTGCAGCGGCTCGCTGAACAACAGAAAGTGGTGGTGGATTATGTGGCAGAGTCTGCTCATTTGAGACGCTTACCTACTTTGCCTTACTTCAATCCTGTGGGGTGGCTGCAAATTGAGGACTTGTGCACTGTATTAGCACCTTTGGAGGAGGCGACCAGGATGATCAGAAGGAATCAGGCCTGTGTCACCATGACACCATCTGCCTCTATCTACTTTGAGGCCTATATCACTTGTAACGAAGCTGTGTAACCAGCTAATTTTTGTACAGAGGACCTCCCTCGGTGCCCTCTGCCTCTATCTACTGTGAGACCTATATCACTTGTACCGGAGCTTTGTAACTGGCTAATTTATGTACGGAGGATCTCCCTCGGGGCCCTCTGCCTCTATCTACTTTGAGGCCTAAATCACTTGTAACGGAGTTGTATAGGCCGCTAATTTTTGGACCAGAGGACCCCTCTCAGGGCCCTCAGCCTCTATCTACTTTGAGGCCTATATCACTTGTAACGGTGCTGTGTAGTTGGTTAATTTTTGCATGGAGGACCTTCCTCGGGGCCCTCTGCCTCTATCCAGTGTGAAGCCTATATCACTTGTAACAGAGCTGTGTAACTGGCTAATTTTTGTACGGAGGACCTCCCTAGGGGCCCTCTGCCTCTATCTACTTTGAGGCCTATATCACTTGTAACGGAGCTGTGTAACCAGCTAATTTTTGTACAGAGGACCTCCCTCGGTGCCCTCTGCCTCTATCTACTGTGAGACCTATATCACTTGCACCGGAGCTTTGTAACTGGCTAATTTATGTACGGAGGATCTCCCTCGGGGCCCTCTGCCTCTATCTACTTTGAGGCCTATATCACTTGTAACAGAGTTGTGTAACCAGCTAATTTTTGTACGGAGGACCTCCCTCGGGGCCCTCTGCCTCTATCTACTTTGAGGCCTATATCACTTGTACCAGAGCTGTATAACCAGCTAATTTTTGTATTGAGGACGGCCTATATCACTTGTACCAGAGCTGTATAACCAGCTAATTTTTGTATTGAGGACCTCCCTCGGGGCCCTCTGCCTCTATCTACTTTGAGGCCTAAATCACTTGTAACGGAGCTGTATAAGCCGCTAATTTTTGGACCAGAGGACCCCTTGGGGGCCTCTGCCTCTATCTACTGTGAGGCCTATATAAATTGTAACAGAGCTGTGTAACTGGCTAATTTTTTGACTGAAAGACCCCCCTCAGGACCCTCTGTCTCTACCCTAAAGCCTGTGTATGACTTGTAACGGAGCGGTGAAACCTGGTGGCTAATTTTTGGACTGGAGAAACCCCCTCGGGGCCCTCTCTGCCTCTACTTAACTCGGAGACCTGTATAAAATCTGGCATGTTCCCTTGATTGCTGCACAAAATGGCCTCGCCAGCAACATAAAAAAGCCTTCCTGATTTTATTCTTGCCCTGTACAGTGTTGTGCAGAGCTGTGGGAGTCTTGACATGTCTTTTTAAATCTATTTGTAGGCGGTAGAAGCTCTACAAAGTCCTGAAAAAAACCCAAATTTTACCCCCATTGACTGTAATGGTGTTCGAATTCGACGTTCGATCACCCGGACAAAATCGGCCTATTCAATCGAATAGCTGTCGAATCGAATAGTGAGATATTCGACCAACACTATCCAAGATGTCTCATTGCACACAGAACACATTCCACAACCATAATAATTCAAAATATCTACCTACATTTGCAATAAAGTTGTTCAGAATAGGTAATGGACCGTGGGTTCGAAGTATCCCTAAGGTTCACATTTTCTCTATATTTTTCAAGAGTAAGAAAGAAAAACTATAGCTACATAATAGGTTTATTATTATGAAAATATTCTGAGATAATAAATGTGTATAGTTTACTCACCATAGGGTCTGAGTGTGATGTGTGAAGGAGCCCAAATAAAGTGTGATTATGGCTTCGTCTACACGGACTGTTTCCCCAGCCTTTAACCTGAGGCTTTTAAAGTCCATGTTTGAAGTCCCCATGCATTCCAATGGGCTAATCTACACCAGGACGTTTCCTTCAGGCACGTTTTTGAGCAATATCTTAACCGTTGCTTGCAATGTTTAAAAAATTAAAACGCTGGATAAGCGCGGGAAAACGCATGAAAACGCTTGAAAGCGCTTCCATTGAACTCAATGGAGGCTTTTTCAAGCGTTTTTAAGCTTTTATGAAAGCTTCCTTTGAAAACAATGGGGGCTTTTATAAATGTTTTTAGCAGGACTTTAAAAGCTTCCTTTGAAAACAATGGGGGCTTTTATAAACGTTTTTAGCAAGACTTTGGACTCTGGAAACCCCTTTTAATAAGGAGACTCCCAGATCTCCACCACCCCACCCTGGGGAATGAGTACAGGGGTACATAAAACCCCTTACTCATTCCCTTAAAATATGTGTAAAAAATTGGTCAAGCCTTTAATGTTAAATTATTTTATTAAATGTGTGTGTTTGTGTAACAAAACTTTTTTTTTTACAGGTTATCCCAATGACAGGATGATTCCCAGGGTTGCAATGAGCACAGCCCTGGAAATCCTCCTGACAGTGAGGGATCGCAGGGCACTAGGTGTTAAATGGGGACAAGCCTCTCCATTCACCCCTAGTGCTCTGTGATTGGCTGAGGTTTTATGTTTCTCAGCCATTCAGCACTAGACATGAATGGGGAGCCTTGTGCCCATTCATCTCTAGTGCTCTGTGATTGGCTGAGAAATAGGAAACCCTGATGACAGCTTAAGCATCATCAGGATTTCCCTTTCCTCTGCCAATCAGGGAGCAGAGCAGTCAGCGGAGCTTTAGCATGCTGACAGCTCCGCTCCTCTGATCACTCCCGCTCCTCTGATCACTCCCGCAGCCCTAGAGGAGCTGTGACATGTGTTCTGTATCTGTAATAATGAGTAAGGGAATGAGGGAATGAGTAAGGGGTTTTATGTACCCCTGTACTCAATCCCTGAAAGGGTTAAAAGTAAAATGTTTATAAACGCTTATGTAAAATCGCGGCAATTCGCGGTAAAACTCATCATAGGCGTTTATAAAAGTTTTTTGGCGTTTTAAAGTTAGGCTTTAAATTGCTTGTAAAAGTGCACAAAAACACATATAAATGTGGTAGGAACATTTATATGCGTTTTTAAAATTGTTCATGTAGACCCAGCCTATATGAGACAGCTACATGAGACATATGAGACAGTTAAAAATAAAATAGTATTATTTTCATTGTTTGTTATCTGCATATTATCCAAAAGGCAGAAAGAATTTCATTGTTATAATACTTACTGCTAAGTGAAATATATGTGATTAATAGTTTATTTCCATGCTATATCATATATCCACATATCTTTCATCAGCCGATTTGATTAGATAGAAACATGTGTATGAGGTATCATATTTTACCACTAGATGGCACTCTATTACTGCAATTAGTGAAAGCATATGTATAGAATGTATAATATCTCATAATATATAAAGCTGGATTAATAATTCTTTATAAAGTGATATGTGCATGACATTTTCTAGGTATATACTATAAAGGGCTAGAACTTACTGTATTAAAAAACAGTCACATTATTCCTTGGTAATATACCTGTATCAGGTTGTAAAGTGTATATGTAGAAGCATATATTTCTCTAGTGTGTTGTCAGTATATTGGCATACAAGTTCCTGATATAAAGAAAAATATACACATATATTTGTTAAAGGAGAAGAAGGGTTCTCCAATTAAATTTGTGCTGTGTGTTTACTTACATTGTTTGTGCAGGGTTGTTGTTTGATATGGTGGTAATTAGGGATCAATTTCCCAGTGCCTAAAGCATGAACACAAAGTAAGAGTCTGCCAGTGTATATATATGTATAAAACGAGTGTGACAAAGAGAAACATAATATGCATGGGTATCCAAGATCTGGACCCCAGTACTTACATTGGTGGTTGTGTGTGGTAGTAAGCAGTAGCATTGGTCGAATAGCTCAGTGTTCGATTCGGCGGCTATTCGATCGATAGATAGATTCTCTATCCAAGAACACATAAGGAACAGCGTAACTGTAGTATGTGTTCTTGGATAGAGATTCCCTATCCAAGAGCACTGTGTTCTTGGATAGTGAATCTCTATCCAAGAACACATACTAAAGCTCCGCTCCCCTGATTGCTCTTGCAGGCCTAGCGGAACTGTCTGTGACTCCATGGCCTGTGACACTAACAGGATGATTCCCACAACTGCATTCATTCTGAGCCCAGCCATGGGAATCCTCCTTTCAGTGTGGGATCCCCAGGTACTAGAGGTTAAATGAGGATAAGTCTCCCTATTCATCACCTCCAGTGCTCTGTGATTGGCTGAGGAAAGGTAAACCCTGATGACAGCTCGAGTGATAAAGGGATCCCATTTATCCCTTTTGTAATACCTGTCAAACCTATGACTCCCTAAAATTGTTATTGTCAATATGCAAATCAAGAATCATTCAGCTTCCTCGAGTTATGTATGCTGAAGAACCTGAGGCTGTTTATTTGCATGTAAAGGAACAAAGGTATGAAGTGGTTATCCTTTGTTTAAGGATAAAAGGAAGGAATGTAAGGAATATAATTTTGCTGAGTTTTGAATTTAGGTTGTTTTTGTTTTTTTTGCTATATTTTGCAGATAACTGAGTTGTGTCAAAGTTATATCCTCCTTATCAGTAGGTTAATATTTGCTCCATCTTTACCTTGAAGCTTCTTACCTTGAAACATCTTGCTCAGCAAAGTTGTTAATTAAGTTTCTTGTTATTGACTAACTATTAAGTTTCTTCCAGCTTGTTGTCTGACTATATAAACTGCAATGTGATAATAAAGATTTGAGAAGAAGTGATATAACTACATGCTTGAGCTGCTAGTGTGTTATTCACTGCTCCCAAAGTGTTGAAAACAGAGGTCATGGGTCAGGAATCCACTCTGGCTCTCGCTCTCGCTCAGCCTAGAATCCACTCTGGCTCTCTCTCAGCCTCTTGCTGATCAAATTCCCTTCAGCCTGTTCCTGATCAAATTCCCCTCAGCCTCTTGCTGATTACTCACTCCTTGCACCTGAGTGCAGGTAAAAATAACCCAAATCAGGGTTGGAATGGGCCAAGGAACCCACCCTTTAACTCCCTTGGCCGGCTCCAGGGCCCTAATGAACCTGGTTGCTTTTCTAAAAACCTATTAATCAATTAACACTTTCTATTCCCTGGAGCCATTAACCTCCCTAGAGGTAACCCCGAGTGTGACTCGGGGTAGAAAAAAATTGCTAAAAGCGGTAAATGCGTGTGTACGTTGCCAGCGGGGCAGGGTGGGAAATTCAAAAATCCATTTGTATTGCATTCAATACAAAATAACTGTATTGAATGCAATACATTGGATTTATATGTGTAAAAGCAGTACATTGTTTTCAAGAACATTTATTTTACAGTATATATATTAGTATGAGTATAATATGTATTTTTTAAAAAAAAATGATTCATTACATTATTATTTTTACATGATTTTGTGTTTCAAACTTTATTATACTCATACTATTACATTATACTGTAAAATAAATTTTTATGAAAAACAATGTACTGCTTGTAGACATATAAAACCAGGAAGAAATGAACTGCTAGAGATGTTAATGCACTTTCCCTACCATTTTTGGGACACTGTCACAATATATATACAGTTAGGTCCATAAATGTTTGGACAGAGACAACTTTTTTCTAATTTGGTTCTGTAAAATACCACAATTAATTTTCAATGAAACAACTCAGCTGCAACTGAACTGCAGACATTCAGCTTTAATTCAGTGGGTTGAAAAAAAATATTGCCATGAAATGTGAAGAACTAAAGCCTTTTTTTACACAAAAGTAATTGAACAATTGTTTAAAAGGCTATTTATTGGGCTGGTGGGGGCAACTTCTTCATTATGTGATTATATATAAAGGATAAAAGGCCTGGAGTTGATTGGGAGGGGGGGGGGGGGGGGGAGGGTGCGCTTGTATGTTGAAGATTTTGCTGTGAAAAGACAAAATGCGGTCAAAGGAGCTCTCAATGGAGGTGAAACAAGCCATCCTTAAGTTGCAAAAACAGAAAAAAAACATCCGAGATATTGGTACAATATTAAGAGTGGCAAAATCTACAGTTTGGTACATCATGAGAAAGAAACAAAACACTGGTGAACTCAGCAAGCCTAAAGACCTGGACATCCACGGAAGACAACAGTGGTGGATGATTGCAGAATCATTTCCATGGTAAAGACAAACCCCTTTACAACAGCCAATCAAGTGAACAACACAGGAAGTAGGCATATCGATATCCAAGTTTACCATAATGAAAGTACTGCATGAAAGTAAATACAGAGGGTGCACTGCAAGGTGCAAGCCACTCATAAGCCTTAAGGAATAGAAAGACTAGATTGGACTGTGTTCAAAAACATCTAAAAAAGCCAGCACAGTTCTGGAAAAACATTCTTTGGACAGATGAAACCAAGATCAATCTTTACCAGAATGATGGCAAGAAAAAAGTATGGAGAAGGCATGGAACAGCTTATGATCCAAAGCATACCACATCATCTGTAAAACATGGCGGAGGCGGTGTGATGGCTTGGGTGTGCATAGCTGCCAGAGGCACTGGGACACTAGTGTTTATCGATGATGTGACACAGGACAGAAGCAGCCGAATGAATTCTGAGGTGTTCAGAGAAATACTGTCTGCTCAAATCCAGCTAAATGCAGATAAATTGACTGGGAGGCATTTCATAATATGGATGGACAATGACCCAAAACATACAGCCAAAGCAACCCAGGAGTTTATTAAAGCAAAGAAGTGGAATATTCTTGAATGGCCAAGTCAGTCACTTGATCTGAACCCAATTGAACATTCATTTCACTTGTTTAAGACTAAACTTTGGACTGAAAGGCCCACAAACAAACAGCAACTGAAAGCCGCTGCAGTAAAGGCCTGGCAGAGCATTAAAAAGGAGGAACCCCAGCATCTGGTGATGTCCATGAGTTCAAGACTACAGGCTGTCATTCACAGCAAAGGGTTTTCAACCAAGTATAAGAAATGCATATGCACATATCTCCTCCTCCTGAGGAAGCGGACATAGATTCCGTGAAACGTGTCAACATATTGGAATACCTCTTTTCTGAAAGTTTCCAGAAGGAGATCTAGTTTGGTGCTTGCCTTGTTTTAGTGTGCCTTGTTGAATATGTATGTTTTTTTAATATATTTGATAATAAAGTAATTTTAGGAAAGCATTTTTCTCTATATGTTGTGGAAATGGATGATTTGCCCTTCAAAGTCCCAGTAATTGCCTGTTTTGATCCCATGATTGTTTGTAATTTGTAATTTGGGATGTGGCCATGACTATTAGAACTTCGGAGGGGTCGTATTTGTATGTTTATTGTTTTATTTAAAATGAAATGAAATTTAAGTGTTTGTAGTTTCCATAATGTACATGCACCAAATAAAAGAAATGAAAAATCAAGAATTTCTGCACTCACCAGTTGATCCTCATGTTATAAATGCAACATTTTCCTAATGAAAGATACAAAATGGAAGCTATCATACAATGCTGGCCCATTACATATTGCTCCCCTTTCACCATTCCTGTACCAAAGACAGAAACTATACCATACAATGCATCCTGTCAGTTTTAAGGGGGAGCTGACTTTCTTTGTACCTCCAAATCTCTGCAATGGATACTTCCAAAAAATGCAATTCATGTGACAGATAGCCAAGAGAAGTGTTGGTCGAATAGCTCACTATTCGATTCGGCAGCTTTTCGCTCGAATATAGCAAAAAAATTTGGGTGGTCGAATGTCAAAGTCGAACACCGTTAAAGTCAATGGGAGCAAAAATTCGGGTTTTTTTCAGCACTGTGTAGAGCTTCTACAGCCTCCAAACAGATGTAAAAAGATACATTATAAAAGGATACATAAAAAGATACATTGTAAAAGGATACATTATAAAAGGATACATAAAAAGATACATTGTAAAAGGATACATTATAAAAAGATACATAACACTATTACATACCCCTGTATTTCACATGAAGATTAAAGAGCCCCTGTCAAATCAATTTTAGTCTAAAGCTAGGTACACACTTCCAATAATTATTGTTAGAAAATGAACGATTACGACCGATCAACGATTATGCACAATTATACTTGAACAATCATATTGTGCAGAATTCTGTACATGCTGTAACAATATTAACAATATACATTCCACCAACAGTGCCCCTGATTCATCAAGCAGAATCGGATTATCGCTCGCGCATTCGTATTCAGCAACTGAAAAAGCTCGCGGCCGGAGCCGCGCATCTCTGGCAGCTTTACACTGGCGAGCCTGCATTAAAAGTCACTGTTCCCCTAAAAAATCATTCTTTCTAATGGCCCACACATTACCCATAGCCCTTAAATTATTTTATTAATGTGTGTGTTTGTGTAATTTAACTTTTTTTTTTTTTTTTTTTACAGGTTTTCCCAATGACAGGAGGTTTTCCAGGGTTGCAATGAACAGAGCCATGGAAATCCTCCTGACAGTGAGGGATTGCAGGGCACTAGGGGTTAAATTACATTCACCCCTAGTGCTCTGGCTGAGGTTTTACATTTCTCAGCCATTCAGCACTAGAGATGAATGGGGAGACTTGTGCCCATTCATCCCTAGTGCTCTGTGATTAGCTGAGAAATAGGAAATCCTGATGACAGCTCAAGCATCATCAGGATTTCCCTTTCCCCAGCCAATCAGGGAGCAGAGCAATCAGCAGAACTTTACTATGCTGACAGCTCTGCTCCCCTGATTGAGCTGTCAGCATAGTAAAGCTCCGCTGATTGCTCTGCTCCCTGATTTGCTGAGGAAAGGGAAATCCTGATGATGCCTTTGCTGTCATCAGGCTTTCCCTTTCCTCAGGGAGCAGAGCAATCAGCGGAGCTTTACTATGCTGACAGCTTTGCTCCCCTGGTCGTTCCTGCAGCCCTAGAGGAGCTGTGACATGTATTCTGTATGTGTAATACATGTCACAGCTCCTCTAGCGCTGCGGGAGTAATCAGGGGAGCAGAGCTGTCAGCATAGTAAAGCTCCGCTGATTGCTCTGCTCCCTGATTGGCTGAGGAAAGGTAAACCCTGATGATGCTTGAGCTGTCATCAGGGTTTTCTATTTCTCAGCCAATCACAGAGCAGTAGAGGTAATGAATGGAGATAGTATCTCCATTCAACCTCTATTGCCCTTGTATTGCCTGCGGTAACAGCGGTTCCGAATTTTTGCTGTCGAATCCCGTGTTTTTCGGGTCGGGTCTACCCGAATTCGAACAGCCATATTCGGGTCGAATATAGGGACAACCCGAATTTGAACATCAACACTAGCCAAGAGTCGCATGTTCTTACATCTTCAGGTTCCTACATCCCCCATTCCTGAGAAATTAGGGTTTACAAAAGGTTGGTGGCTAGATATGTGTGACAGGGTAGCACGGTATAAAAGGTATAGTTTTTCTTATCTTGTAGTGGAGCAGCAGCAATAAAATTTTAGGGGGGGTTAGCCCCAACAGTCCCCCACTTATCCCACATTTGAAGTACCTACAGTTTCCCTTTCAGGAGAAACTTAGGTCAAAGAACAAAAGCGGACATTTAAATGTGACAGGGTACCATGGTATGGTAGGAGTAAACAAATTTTAGTGGGGGAGGGGTAGCCACAAAGTCTCCCACCTTTCCTACATTTCCTTTACTGTTAAAGAGAAATGGGGGTTTACTGAAGGTAAGTGGGCAGATATGTGTGATAGGGTAAAAGGGTGTAATAGCTATAGTTTTTCATATCTTGTAATGGCGCCACTGCAATAAAATTTTAGGGGTAGTTAGCCAAAAAAGCTCCCCTTTCAGGGGAAACTGGGGTTCAAAGAATATAAGCAGACATTTATATGTGACAGGGTATCATGGTATGGTAGAGTTCCAAGAGTTCCCCACTCATTCTACATTTCCCTTTCTCTACTGGTAAAGAAAAATTGGGGTTCACAGAAGTGGCCAGCTATGTGCGACAGGCTAGCACGGTATGACAGGTATAATTTTTCGTATCTTGTGATGGCACCGTAATGATGTCATTTTAGGGGGAGTTAGCCACAAGAGTCCTGCACTTGCAGGTATTTTCCCTTTGCTTCCAGAGAAATTGGGGTTCATAGAAAATATGGGGATAACTGTACATGACAGGGTAGCATGATATGATGGGTGTTTTATTAGCAGGAGGGGACAAAAAGTTTTTTTGCCAACATCCCTGTTCTGTTCCACATGTCTTTGGCAACTTGTGTATGTTTAGGGAGCCTAAATTAAGTTAGTTAGTAACAGCTCTCAGGGTCTCCTGTGTACCCTGAAAATTTCATATTTCTCTGACAGTGTAGAAGATACGAAGGTTTATAAATATTGACAGCTGCATGGACTCACAGCTCTCATGCTGCTGGGATTATCTCACAGTACAAGGTGGGCGGGGAGCAGCCACAGCTACGTCCATAGCACACACCCACTCTCAGAGAGCTAACACTGAGCATGCTCAACAGGTTAGGCACCCTTGGTCTAAGCCATAATTCTTTTGGCCCAGTTTGCAAGTTCTTGAACAGGAGGAGATAGCCATTACCTTTCCTCTGCTAGATTAGCATTTAAGACATGTTTCTCCTGCTATTAGGGCACAGACATAATCTTCAGTGTCCAGGCAGTATGATCTAACCATATCCAGCTTGGCTAAAAATGATGGCTAATCCTAAGAGGACCAAGCTTGGAAGAGTAGGCTGATCAGTAGCAATATTTATTACCTTTGTAAAAGCTAGAACATTGGAACAAAGTATGTGCATGGTTCAATCCAGGACATGTTCAGGGAATTTTGCAGTAGTTATCCCTCTTTGTTCAGGAGAAAGCACAAATACACATTGCATGTTCTTTTCTTCAGACAGGTCTTGATATAGAACTGAGTCTTAGATCATAAACAGTCCAAATCTCTACCATATTGGGTTCACAAACACATCATTGGTGGTGCACAGGTTAGTAATGCAGTTCTTCATATCATTTTAGGTCCAAAATCAAGCTTTTCCATTCTAAGTGGGACCTTGCATCGGTTCTCAACCTTACAGTCCACCATTCAAACCTCTGATATTTCTGATGAAACAGCATCAAAAATATCATGCTAAAGGCACAAACCTATAAAAAGAGGGCTTCAGAGATTAGTGCTTTGGGGCATTCTAAGACATTTTTCAGTTTCTGCCCAACATTGTTGTCCTTGATTCAAAGCAGGGCTTTTTACCGTTCGGGTTCCACATCAATCAAGAACTAGTCTTACTGACCCTTAACACACCAGAGTATGACCAAGTTCACCTACTCTATGTGGGCAGGGTCTTAAATGTCTCTAGGCTGCTGCAGAGTTAACAAAATCGTAACAAATATTTTTGATTCCTAGAGGAAGAATTAGGAGCCAAAATGCTATCATAGGAACACTAGCATGGACCATAGTCTTTTGGTGTGACTGCACACTCAACATGCAGCATGTCAATGTCATGGGTGTCATCACTGTTCCTGTCTATCGACTATAACATGTGTGTGGTAACAGCACAATACCTTTATGTGGATGTCATTTGCATAAGTCCCAATTGTAGTCTTTACCAGTTGTCTAGTGTTTAGAGCAACAGCCTAAATCAACTTTAAAAACCAGCCCTAATTTTGGGCTATTAGTAAAATTTTACAAATATTCAATTCACTGTGACAGATGATTGGTGTTTTTTTCTGCGGTGAAGGAGGAGGGTGTTGCTCTACAAAAGTTTGTGCACACTATTGTTGGATCAGACAGATAAGACAGATTTATTGTGGGATCAGGTTGCTCAGATACACAATGATTTTGTGTCCAGGTTTGTCTGGCACTATAGACAGGAACTTTGACCAAACTGACTTCTCATTGAGAGTCTTGTACAGAAAAAAAGGTGCTTGAGTATGTAGGGAACTCACACAGCCCAAACCTGCCAACATTATAGCCAGTAGGCTGAATATTGTTTGTTTTGGTGTGGTGTTGACAATTCCATGTGAGGATTAGCATTGTGTGTGTGCTTGAATTGGGGCATACAAGAAGTGGTCTACAGTCGAAGGACTGCAGTAATAATGGAGTATGTAAAATAATATAGTTGTAGAAAGTTCATAGTTTATTAAATTTAGGATTGTAGGGTTCTGGATTTGCATAGTTATGCATATTACTATTGCCTGCAGCTGGGACGAGATAGATATCCTATTTTTGGATACGCGAACACAAGCATGGCCAGATTTTGCCAGCATAAGCCATTACCCAGCATATCAGGGGTGGCACACAGCTACCTACAGATCATTTTGCTGGCTGTGAATAACACATTCCTGTGTAAAAGAGTTACAAACTGCCACAGCTATCCAGTTAGGTCCTTTTACAGTATGAATAAGACCACAGTCTTCTAAAAGTCATTGTGGCACTTTTTTTCTTTTATATTTTACAATTTGGTAATTATTTTAGGTTACTTTTTGTGGTTTGTTTTACAAGGAACAACATTTTACTAAAAAAAACTATTGCTAAAACAGTAAATAATGCAAGCGTTTTATTTTGTGTGCACATCCAATATTCTCGGGCTATTCTTTCTAAATTGGACATTTGGTTCCATTTGATTTTGACATGGCTGCTATAGTTGTTTTTAAATCTTTAATGTATCTGTTATTTTTGGCTCATCCTCTAGAGGGTATTATGCCAATTATTAATATTTTAAAATAATAGGAAGTTATGGGAGTGTTTTGTGACATCTGGAGTTGTAAGATAAAGTTAACTTTTTAAATGTCAATTGTTTTCCTTTCACTTCTTTTTTTTTAACTTATTTTTATTGAGTTACAACAGTATTCAGGACAAACAATGCAGTTACAATAATAAGAGAAATTGACAAATGTGTCACAGATCGAAACAAACAAGTCAACAATGCATTTGGGTATACAGAATGAGTACAATTGTACCTATTAATATTGCAGTTAGTTAACAATAAAGCAAAAAAGAGAAAGGAACAATATGAATAAATTGGTATTGTGATGTCCTTTATTCTAATGTTCACTATTATTTTGCAGTTTTCTTAGATAGATGTGGTCCACCCTATGGGGAGATTTTGCTCTTATTCTAGGGGGCCTAGCGGTTGGTGCAAAATTTAACGTGTGAGACTTTGGGTGGGAGGCATTATGGGGGGAGGGGGTCACCTTCTAAAATTCTGATGGTTTACCAGGTAGTTTGATTGATGGAGTACCAGGTAGTTTGATTGAAACACTTATAGAGTTGAGTTTTAGTAGTTATGAGGTTTTGAGTAGGAGGCCTCAACCCATTCAATTTTGAAAAGATGTTGGAGGAAGTGGAAATCCAACAGTGGAGAATGGATTTCCTTCCCACTGCAGAAAAAAAGGAGCAGTAACCGTTTGACACCCTGGGAGTAACTGATACGGTCCAATCACCTTGCCAAATATTGCCCAAAGGGGAAGGAAGGGCAAATAACTGACCAAGTGTGTTTGGGTGTATCAGACAGTCTCAAAAATTGATTGAGGGGCAGTGCCAAAAGTTATGATAGAGATCTGTGTAGTCTACACCGCATTTAGGACATTTATTGGATTCTGATAGGCCCATGCGGTGTGCTTGTGACAGGGATTTCCCTGTATATGCTATGTTTTCCCTTATATGTTCTGTGAAATAATTTGAAAAATATCTCTCAGTATTGTACTGATGGCAGCGCTTTCCTTTCACTTCTTTTAAATTTCTAACAATTGCTTTAGGACTGAAGCACCTGTTGGAATGTGACTATCCTTATTTAAAACCTAAATCCTTATGTTTTAGTTTCATACTGTAAAAACCCTTAGACACCAAAATAGTTCTGTTGACAAGCTATTATATCTTTGTTATAGGGCATATCTGAACCCATTTGTATATTTTGTGACTCAGGCAATGTACACATGTGCAATAATTGTCGTTGGAAACGAATGATTAACCACCGATCGTCTGATAACCGATAACAAAAAAAGTGCACAACGACTGGGCACGATCGTTCGCTATCTATTGTGTGTGCAATCAGTCAGTGATTGTAGATGGTTCTGAGCATGCGCAACGAACGAACGTTCATTGCATAACACTTCAGTGTGTATATTTATATATATATAAATATATATATATATATATATATATGTGTGTGTGTGTGTGTGTGTGTGTGTGTGTGTATGTATGTGTGTAATTTTGTCACTTTCCAGCAAAGTTCTCTGTCCTTCCTCTTCTGTGTCACTTTCCAGCGCAGTTCTGTTCCTCAATTTTTTAAGCTTACCTGGCAGTCAACCACTAATAAGTGACACAATGCCAAATATCAAACCAATATAAAACAAATATAAACCAATGATATAGAATAAAAAGAAAATAGAAACAAATATTTTCTACTGTGCTTGCTGCATCTCTTTTTTGAGAGCCTCCAGCTCCATAGCTGCAGCCCTTAGTGCCTCTGACATTTTCTGCATAGTGACATGCAGTGCATCTATCCTGCACAGCATTTTTTTCTTTGAAACGTCACCTGTGTGGGAAAATAAAAAGCATACTGAGTTCATAGATATTGTACAGGTAAGTCGACACATGGATATATCACATTTTTCTGCAGGAACTTCAAAGTAAATATGTGTACAAAAAAAACATTGTTACATAATTTACACATTACCATATTCAACCTATCTCTCTATCTTTTAGGTGCATACCTGAGTCAACATCCAATGGTGAGGTTACATACTTCCTCCTGGATAGGCCCTGTAGGGGAAGCCATAATCAACCCTTGACTATATGGCAATAACCTACCTTCATGTTCAGGGTGAACCCCTACCTCCGGCTCTACCTCTGGCTCTGGCTCTTGCTCTGCCTCCCTAGCAGCCAGCCTTTTTTGTTTTAAAGCTTGTGGTCCTAATAAAAAAAGAACCCAAATTACTAAACATAAAAAATACAGGTTCCCTCCTCCCCAAACACACCTGTTGAAGTTACAATGCACAGTCAACATATAATAGTTGCTTTTATGTTTTTAGGTGATGCGAAGTCTGAAATCCTCAAGCATGACTCTCCTTCGATTTTTCAAGTCGGACCACTGCTTGCGGAGCTGTTCCTTGGAACCCTGAACGCCACATTTCTCCTCCAGCCTGCCATGCACAGTCTCCAAAATTCTATCCTTCCTGGCATTTGGATGTGCATGAAACGCCCTCCTGCTATCGTAATTGCCTTGTCAAAGATGCTCACCATGACCTCCATCTCCTCGTGACTCATGGGTGATGCCCACCGCCTAATGTTGTGACTTGGCTGTGGCATTTATCCTTTTTCAAAAAAGTTTATTAGTGTTCCAAATATAAATACAAACATTGGTAAAATAAACAAAAACAAGAAGAAAGGAAACATAATATAAGGGGGTCATCAAAAATAAAAAGGTTTAATTAAGAATTATAATAACATAACCATTCTTCAAATCTTTCAGGTCCCCTTACTCAATATCAGAATTATCTCAAGTAACCAGGAGTGAGGCAATAAACATAAGGAAAACAGGTGGCGGGGGGGGGGGGCTGGTTAGGGGGAAGTTATTCGGGAAAATAAGTGAGTGAGGAAGAGTATGGAGGGGTTCCACTCCTAGAGATTACACATTGCCAAATTCAATCCACGGGTCCTGTGTCTTTTAAAACTTTTTCAGGTTGTTCTTAAGGGTACATATCAGTTCATCATTAATTATTTTTCTATTCATTTTATGATTAGTAAAAATCAAGAAGAATATTGGAAGCTTTCTAGTAACAAGTAATTGTGATGCAGGCTGCTAGCAGAATGTATTAAACTAGTCTGAGTGCGAAAATAAGGCACTTTGCACTCGTTTTAAGAGATTAATCTTTGTGACTATATATATGAGAATATAAATTCAAATCCAGAATCTCTGGACTCGAGGGCAGCGCCACCAAATATAGTACAGGATTCCCATCTGACCGCAGCTTCTATACTGTGGCATGTTTTCTAAATATCACTGGCACAGGATATGATGTCACAGGTCAGGAAATGCAAGGTGAGCTGGGAAATCTGGAGAGAAATTAACTGTTCAAGGTCATCCACGAGTCTTCTTTCGTTTGAACCTTTGTTCTTATGATTTCTTCCCAGAACGTTCTTTATTGGAACATGAAGGTAGGTAGGTGTTGCTGCTTTGCCTGTCCTTGTGCTGTATTTCAGTGTGTAGTGGTGTAAGGTGACTAATGGAATTTTTTTCTATGTTTTGCAGAGATCATGGCCTATGATGCATTCAACAACCCAGACCTCATGCGTAAACTCATTGAAACCTACAGATCGTATTCCTGTCTGTGGAACGTGAAGTCTGGGGAGTATGCCAACAGGTACCAAAAAATGAAGGAGTAGGATGCTATGGTTGAGCTCTGCAAAAGCATACATACTGTGGCCAACATTAACTATGTCAAGCACAAGATCCAAAACTTGCACACGGTGTTAAAAAAAATTGAACCACGTGAAGGCTTCACAGCGGTCAGGTGCTGGTGCAGAAGATGTAAACGTTTTTTAAAGTTGGTTGTTCAACCTCTTGTCTTTCACTACCAATCACGAGGAAGGTTGTCCGTCAGTATGCAGCCTGGGAGAGGAGAACAATGATGCAGGGAAAAATACACAGAGCCCCGGTGGAAGTCCTTATATTTTAATGCCACTAGACCAGGTAAGTTACCAACAAATATTTTTATTGTACAATTTATGAAAACACAGGACTAATTTAAAAAAAAACACAAACCTTAGTGCAGATTTTTATTGCAGTGAAAAACATATTGTGGTCAATTCTAAATTGTTATGCTATCCAGCTCTTCCACTGCCCCAGGGATGTTGAAGTACTGAAAGTACTTGCTTTGATTTTCTTTTGCCAACATCAAAGCATTCTGCTGTACTGCATGCCGTAGATCCACTAGACCAGTGAACTGGCTACTGCTTTTCCCCGGTGCCATGTGTGCTTGTTGTGTGCTTGCTCTATTAGTGGGCCAAATGATTCACTGCAAATATTCGGGTGTAGAAAATTATGCAGCAAGCATGGACTACCTTGTCAATTTTGTCCTGATTTATAGCAGTATGAAATATTCTGAAGCGATTTGCTAAAATACTGAATGCATTCTCAACCACCCTCCCAGCACGAGAGCTGTAGTTGAAAGTTTTTTTCTGTTGGTCCAAATTCTCCTGAGGGAATGGTTTTTATAAGTTGTCATGTAATGCAATCACTTCATCTGCAGCAAGCACAAAGTTCATTCCCTCCACAGTTTGGCTGTTTCTAGGAAGGTGCAGTTGCTTGTTGAGCTTTTTGTGAAATGTCGTACCAGGACCCCTCCATCGGACATGCGCCCATTTTTGCCTATGTCAACTAAAACAAATTATAGTGCATATTCAGGATTGCCAAAAGCACAATGCTGAAAAAACCCTTGTAGGTATAGTAGAAGGATCCACTGTCTGCAGGTGGGGTGATCCTTACATGTTTCCCATCAATTGCTCCTCCACAGTTAGGGAAGTTCCAGAACTGTTGAAAATCTGAAGCGATGGCCAGCCATTCCTCAGGTGTATCAGGAAACTGAAAGGAGAACATAGGAAGAGTTGATATGCATAATATATGTTCTATTTTCCTTTCTTTCTTGCAGACTTCTTCCAGTGACCTAGTGGAGTCCACCTGCTGCAACATCCACTCCAGTGACTTCCAGCCTCAGCCAAAAAAGGAGTTGCAAAAGAAAAAAAAGAAGAGCTGGAAAAGAAGCAAACTTTGCAGCAAGCTATGGCCATACTCAGACAAAAAGAGGACCAGTTTGATGCCTTTGGCTTCAGCATCGCAGCAAAACTGTGGAAGATGGACCCAGAACAAGCATGTTTTGTGGAGCTGATTGTCACCGATGTGGCCAACAAAGGGTTGATGCAGCAATTCAACCCACATTACCCTACTTATTACTTCCCCACTCGATACCAGCAGCCTCACCCTCCTCCTGTATCTAACTACCCTCCAAGCCACCAATATGAGCCCTGCCACTGCCATTTCTCAGTTCACCAAGTGACTAAAGTTTTGGCCATATAAGCCGCCAATATACGGATTTATAAAGTTAATGTGTCACAACTATTTATTGCAGTTATGTTGCTTTTAACGTTGTTATTTATACGTTTTATGTGCTATAGTTTTACAAAAAAGTTGCACTTTGTTAAATAAATATTATCTATTTTTATGAAGTGAAAGTGTACATTCTTTTGCGTAATAATTGTATGGGGTACCTACCTTCATGTTTTCATCTTTCAAGCATTCAATAATTGTCACACACGTCTCGGGAATGATATGGCTCATTGCTTGCGGTGAGATCCCAGTGGAGAACTTCATGTCCAGGAGCAATCTTCCAGTGGCAAGGTTTCTTAATGTGGCGATCAACCTCTGTTTAGCTGGACATGGACCTTCTCATGCAGGTATCTTGTTTCTGCAACGAAATGAAAGCTATATGAGTAGCCTGGTAATATTTATTTAGATTGGGAACTCCCAATCCTCCCTTGCTTCCCCACAAAATACAATGTCTTTTGCGGAATTTTCGTTTTTTTACATAGTTACATAGTAGGTTAGGTTGAAAAAAGACCTTCAAGATCAACCACTAGGGAAAAACACATATCTCAGATATAAAAACCTATAAGACATAGTTGGTCCTGAGGAAGGCAAAAAGTCCCCTGGTACAATTTGCTTCAACAGGGGAAAAAAATTCCTTCCTGATTCCATGAGGCAATCGGATGTACCCTTGATCAACAGTCTCTGTTATCTTTACTTTAAATCCCCTAGCGGTTTAATTCTGACCGTATTTAACGCAGAAAAAAAAAAAATATATATATATATATATATATAATATTAAGATTTCTTTGTATTGGACTTAATACAGTATTGGATTCAATACAAAATAATTTGAATTTCCCGCTGCGCCTCCCTCCTGCACCGAAACATCCACCGGCGTCACCAGGGAACGTCTGCAGTCGCCGGGAAAAGATTGAAGAAGGAGGATGTGTCTGAGAACCTGGATGGACGAGCAGGACACCTGGGGATGCGAAAGGAACAAGGTAAGTGGGGTTTTTTATTGTTTTTTAGCGACCCAGAGTGTGACTCGGAATTACCGCTTTTTGCAAGTAAAATCAACCCCGAGTCACACTCGGGAATACCGCTAGGGGGGGTTAAATCCTTAATACCCAGTTAAATTCTGTGCTTCTAGAAAAGCATCTAGCTTTTTCTAAAACCAACAGTGAAGAATCATCTGGAGCTTAAACTTCTTTTCCTCCAGACGCAAAGAGTGCCCTCTTGATTTAGAAATCAGTTCACAAAAAAGACATTGTTGAATTGGAGAGAGTGCAGAGAAAGGCAACTAAATTAATAAAAGGAATGAAAGAGCTCAGCTATGGGGAGAGATTAACTGAACTGAATCTATTCTCCCTTGAAAAGAGACATTTAAGGGGGGATATGATCACCCTGTGTAAATTATATAAACGGTCCATATAGAGAACTCTCTTCCCCATTATTCACTTTGAGATTATTATAAAGAACAAGAGGGCACTCTTTGCGTCTGGAGTAAAAGAAGTTTAAGCTCTGGATAAGGAAGGGATTCTTCACTGTAAGGTCTGTGAAAATGTGGAATCGGCTTCCTCAGGAAGTAGTTTCAGCAGCTACTAAAGATTGCTTTAAGAAAAAGCTGGATGCTTTTCTAGAAGCACAGAATAAAACTGGGTATTAAGGCTTTAAAGTAAAAATAACAGTGACTGTTGATCCAGGGAACATCCGATTGCCCCATGGAATCAGGAAGGAATTTTTTTCACCTGTTGAAGCAAATTAAACCAGTGTTTTTTGCCTCCTCTGGACCAACTATGTCCATAGGGTTTTATATCTGGGATATGTTTTATTTCCATAGTGGTTGAACTTGATGGACTTATGTCTTTTTTCAACCGAACCTACTATGTAACTATGTGACTACGCACCATAAATGACCATAAGTATGAGTGAGCTTGACCCCTAAATAATCTAAATGTTGGGTCATCCATTTACATTAAAAGCCTGTTGTACCTGGTTCTCAGTTTGAGGAGATAGCGTGAATATTTTTGGAATGAGCCACATTTAGAAGGCTTATTTTTTTTCTAGTGCTATCAGGAGCCTGCCTGCCAGTGACAAAGCCTACCTGGTCCTTGTACCTGTTGGCCAAAATCTTTGTCAGTATCCTAATATCAATATTAAGCAACAAAATGGGTCTAGATTATGTGGGTCAAAAGCATCTTTACCCAGTTTAGGTATCATAGAATCATGTGCTAGGAGGGAAGAATATAGATAGCCTGGATGTGCCTTTAAATGATTAAAAAAATTAGCAAGATGGGGAGTCAACTGTTCTTGAAATTTTTTATATTAGATTGCCAAATAGCCGTCCGGTCACGGAGCTTTACTAGATTTTAATGATGTAATGGCACTAACAATCTTTGAAATAGTAATATTCACCCCAAGTTTTGTTCGCTACACTTCCAGCAAACTCGACAATGCCAGATTAGGGAACTAAGCATTTGCCTGGAGGATCAGAGAAGGAATTGTATAATTTGCATAGGATTTTCTGAAACTGTGACGTAATGGTAGTAGGATTTGCCGTTATAGAACCATTAGAATGTTTTAGTAGAATGGAAGAATATGATGTTTGCGCATTAAGTAACTTAGCCAGCATAAAACCAGGTTTATTTGCTCTAGAATAAAACAGATGTGTCTTCCACCTGTGCTCCAATTGCTCCAGCTGTAAAGTTAGATCTGAGATTACCTCTGATAGTTGCCTTGTGTTTGTCCCATAGAACTATTGGCAAATCTACAGAGTCATAGTTCACCACAAAATAGTGAAATATGGGCTTCCAACACTTTCACCATTTCTGGATCCGATAACATAGCTTTGTTTACCCTCCAGTGATATTCAGAAGGCTTGGGAACTAAGGGTTTTAGATGAGATCCTTACCGGGGAATGGCCAGACCACGGTGTTGCAAGAATTTTAGACTTGGCAACCAGAGGCAAAAATCGTTGCTGCACAAAATTGTGGTCAATTCTAGTTAAACTGTTTTGTGAGGGTGAATAAAATGTAAAATCCTTTGTCATTGGGTTTGAGTTTCCCGTCAGTCATCAATTAATTGAAGTCCGTTGATATGCATAATATATATATATAAATTTTTAAGAGCTAATAAATGGTCTATGGTCTATGTTATCATGTCTACCGGAAAAAGATTTATCTAATTTCCTATTTAGAAAAGGATTTGAATCACCCATAACAAAAAAGGGCTCCTTTGCAACAAACAGATACCACATCTAATAGGTGCCTAAAAAATTGCAGTTGGTGGTGTTTAGGGGCATAGTAATTTACGATAGTAATTTCTGAATCAAACAATTGGCCTTGTAGTATTAAATAGCGACCAGTAAGATCCACTATTTCCTGTGAACATTTAAAAGTCATATGTGTCATATGTAAAAGTCCTGTGAACATTTAAAAAAAAAAATATATATATATATATATATATATATACATATATATATATATATATATATATATATATAT
>NC_092862.1:87956188-87983957 GCF_032062135.1 Pyxicephalus adspersus | reverse complement strand
AGATGACATATTATGAAGTGCTTACTAGTATATATACAGCTTGATCTCAATTAGTTTGCAGTGTTGCAAAGCAAACCAAAAAGTATAAAAACAGTGCAACAAATGTAACAATAAAATAATTATTTTGTTAAAAAGTACAATTTAACCTAAAAAAGTACGCGTCCAGCGAGCGCGCATTTCATTGATGAATCAGGGCCAATGTATGACTACGCTTAGCCGCCTGTTGTTTTCATGGTGGTGAGCTATTTGTCCTCTTGCTTGTTGTTTCCTATATAGGTGACAGTCTCAGGGACCTTTGAGATCTAGGTAGTGATTCTCAAGGACTTCCCGACCTTGGAACCTGAATTTTCAGACGGTGAAACAGATCCTGAGCCTCCTCAACTGTAGTTGGGGTATAATGTTGACCTATATAAGTAATTATTAACTATAAAGGTAAAAACTCCATCTGTATCCTACATCCAGAGCTTTCAAGGTGACCAAAAATGGTTAAGGCGCTTTCTACTTTTGAATCGTTTGAGGGGCTAAATGCGCAAAATTTGGTATTTGTGCGATCCAAAAGCAAGACCCCCCTTATTCCAAGCTGCCTTCATTATGGCTTTCTTGGTTTTATGACATTTAGGTTTTATAATCACGTCTCGTGGTGTACAAAAGCAGATAAATCTACTATGGACCCTGAAATACCTCTGAGGCGAACAT
The DNA here is from genome assembly GCF_032062135.1 of Pyxicephalus adspersus. Classification (NCBI taxonomy): domain Eukaryota; kingdom Metazoa; phylum Chordata; class Amphibia; order Anura; family Pyxicephalidae; genus Pyxicephalus; species Pyxicephalus adspersus. The sequence goes on along the minus strand of NC_092862.1, from coordinate 87,983,261 downwards.
TCCCTCTTCTATTTCTGTTATCTAAATCTTCAATTTTAGGCAGGGTAGTCTGTAATTCCTTTAGTACAGAGGATAAATCCTGATCATGTAAATCAATCACTATGAAGGCATCATCCATTTTAGTTTCCAATACATGGATATGAGTGCCCAGCTCACAGATTTCTTTGGTTAGATTCGTGGGGAGCTTATCAGTAGCCTGGGTAAGTTTAGTCTGGAGCATATGTTTAAATCTGTTTAGAAGCACTGCATCGCGACACACCGTACCTGTCTGTGCACTGGGCAGGGACAGCGCTGATCAGTCACTTGAGTTTTCCTCCAGGAGCTCCAGGAGCTCCTCCAGGAGCGACTTGTCAGGCGAGATTTACGCCGCTATCTTGTTTACTGGCCGGAGCCCGGAGTTACCGATAGTGATTTCGCAGCGCCTGAGGATTTCCCCATCACCTTCTATATGTTGTGATGAGCATGGAATGGTAAGTTCCTGTTCCAGCAAACTCAGCGATACTGGTGGTTATACTGACTACTTGCCAGGGTAGTGGAGAGCTCAATCACTATGCGGCCATCTTGATTGGCTGCTCCCGAGCGCAATAATTTTGTTAATATATAACAACATTAAGTTGTGTACAACATTTTTTTTAATGATATGCTGTAAAAATGAAGAAAGCTACATCTGAGTATGAGCAGTAAATTAACAAAAAATGTCACATGAAAAATGAACCAAATATTATATGTAGATCAGAGGATAGTTCTTTGACCGACACTTTGGTGCCATTATAAAGCAGTAAATCTGACATTTAGCAAACATTCCCTCTAAAAATTGGAAGTGTGTACGCAGCTTTAGACTATAACTTGTGTAAGCATTCCTTTGTGCTCCAGAAAAGCTATCAAACAACCACAATCCAGCGAGATTTAATGTTTGTTGAATTACAATTTTCTTATAAAACATTGAAACATATGAAACATTCTTATTCCTTCCAATGTATTACAAAGCTCAGCAAAAAAAAACTTTTTTTTTCACTTGCCAAGGATTTTTTAATGTATTTAGTGTATTTCAGGTCTACTGAATCCAGAAATACATCAGTTTCATTGAATTGACTCTAGTTCCTGTTGCAGATACAATAGACTTTTTAGAATAGACGATTTTACATTTTTAAAAAATTTTTACATTTTAAAAAAAAAATGTTAACACAGCATATTATTACACTGGGGAATGCATTTATTTGTTAAGTTAGATCTTACTCTTGTTTTTTTTGGGTGGTGAATCCAGAATTGACCCCATTTATATGCTATCGCATCCAAATTTCACGATACAGGGTACCCTCCATTTTTGTCAAAAAACATGCAAATGTTACATACAATGAAAAATAATGAAATAATAACTGAATGTGCTGTTTATTTAAATTTCTTTTGTTCATACAAGGAATTTATTATTACTCTATGACATTTTTTTTACAGTAAAACATTTGAAAATTATTCGGGTAAGCGGTAAAAGTAAAAATTTACGTTTATAGCTTTCCCTGGAGTGTTCAGTGTTGGGACAATTGGCCGGATGCCCCAACAATATTCAGCCATCATATGTACATCCCATCTTCCCTGATACCGTCCTTCCATGACCTTCAAATCTTGATGCTCATATTGCAACCAAGCATTTTGTAGCTCTCCAAAAGTTTCTGAACAATTTTGGTGTAATTATTTGCTTGTGTGTTTCCAAGAAATTCCTTGACAATGGCTTTGAATGATAACCAAGCATTCTTTTCAACTTCATTCATTTTGATGAGCTGCCGAATCTCTGGACCATCAAACACACCGTTATTTTTCAAATTATAGGCTAGGAAATACCAAAATGAGGTACTTCAAACAGTCTCCTTCAGTTGGCAAAGCTTTAACAAACTGCTTCATCAGACCCAGTTTCATGTGCAGAGGCGGGAATATAATATTCTTTCTAGCAACAAAGGGCCCATGTAGAATGTTTGGATCACCTGGTTTTAGGCAGATCTTGGAGGCCAATTCCCTTTCACCCAATGCCTCTCACGAGCTCTGCTGTCCCAAATGCACAGATAAGAGGGATACTTGGTGTATCCACGTTGCTGACCAAGAAGGAAGCATACCATTTTAAGGTCAACACAAATGACCCCATTGTGTTGGTGATATTCCAACAACTCAATGACTCTCTTTATGTCTGCATATTCTTCACAAGAATCATAGGGGGATTATCCTGCTGTGACATTCCCGGAGGGGGTGGAGTTATCAGTGCGGGACTCAAAGGAGTCCTGTACTTTTAGGAGTTCTGTGTCCCACATGTTTCTGCCCGGGTGACCTGTCAGTCTCTGCTGATGCAGCAGGGTAACGCCCTCCCTCCTCCTGTGTATGTACGGGGAGGGGGATTATCCTGCTGTGACATTCTCGGAGGGGGTGGGGTTATCAGTGCGGGACTCAAAGGAGTCCTGAACTAATAGGAGTCCCGTGTCCCACGTGTTTCTGGGTTTTTACCCGGAAACAAACATCAAGGTGCTTTCCAGTGCCATGTGGGACATGGGACTGGGTGTATTTAGGGTCACTCAATGCAGAAGCAAGGCTATTGATTGCAAAAACATCCTGACATATAACGAAAAGTAAAGATCTTACAAGTAAGTCTCTCTTGCCTAATAATCTATTGTGATCTAGTGTGATTATTGGGGTATATTAATTTAATCATGGACTCCAATGTATGAAGTGTATGGTCTCTAAATGTACAATAATACGCCTGTAGTCATTGATTAGGAGTTTATTTATTGGTGATTTAGTTTGGTTTTGAATTAATCATGGATAATTAATCATGTTATTTGATATTTGAAAAAAAAAATTAAAATATTATTTTAATCATAATTACGTCAAATATATTACATGAAATTATTGAAATATTTTTAAATTATTTATTCTATCTCTAACACCCTATAAATTAATTTGCAGGCTAAAAAGACTGTTGATCCATTTTATTTGGAAACATCCGGTAAAGTAATTAACATCATCCAGGGGGATTGAAGAAACTACATAGTTTTAATCAATAGTTCGTTGCCTCCATTCAATATTTCCCTAATCAGTTGAAATTACTAGATCCTTGGTAAGCTAATCATGAATACATCCCAAAAAAGAAAAATCTCAGAAGAAAATAGTTTGATTCTGCATGGAAAGTTGAGCAGAGAAAACATTCTTTCAAGAAGTGGACCAACTCTCCAAACTCAACTACAGCTGCTAGATTTGTGGCAGCTCATGAGATCGTAAGGAGGAAGCCGTTCACAGACGGAGACTACATGAAAGAATCGTTCATAAAATTATCAGGGAATCTATTCTCTGAATTCAAAAACAATCAGGAAATTATTCAGAAAATTAATCAAATGCCTCTCTCTGCGTCAAGGACCGGACCATTAACATGGCAACAAACCTCACCAGTAAGCAAATTGATGACATCAATTTAGCTCACGCATATTCAATTGCCTGTGATGAGTCAAGTCATGTAAACGATAGCAGAGCAGATAGCACTGTTATGCAGATTTGTGAACTCTGATGGGCCACAGTAAGAACTGATTGAACTCATACCGTTAAAGGGCCAAGCACGGGGACAGGACATTTGTGAGGCTGTTTTGAGTTGTCTAAAAGCCAAAGGAATAAACACCATTCACCTGGTGTCAGTGTCCACTGATGGTGCACCCAGTATGAAAGGAGCACAGAAGGGCTTTGGGAATTTACTTCAAAAGTCACTGGATCGAGAGCTGATGATGTTTCACTGCATCTTGCACCAGGAAGCACTATGCACTCAAACATTCCCCCCTGAATGTGTGGAAGTTTACAAACCTTGTTATTAAGATAGTGAACAAAATAATTGCAAACGGGTTAAACCACCGACAGATTTGTTTATTGTTAGATGAAGTCGAGAGCGCATATTCGGATCTCCTGCTGCACAACAGTTTGGTGGGTGTCAAGGGGGGGAGGGGGGGCAGGCTGGAACGCTTCGCTGCTTGTCTGGAACACGTGAAAACCTTCTTGGAAAGCAAAAGCCTCAGCTATCCCGAACTGGGAGACCTCGATTGGCTGGAAAAGTTTTGTTTCATGGTGGATATGACAAGTCACTTAAACACGCTGAATAAAAATCTCTAGGGAAAGCAGGGCCCTGCAGTTTGCAGTTGCTGGAAGATGTTCTGGTGTTTGAGCACAAGATAACAGTATTTGCAAGAGATGTACAGAGAGGTATGCTCTCTCACTTCCCCTCCCTAAAAATCTAAATTGTGATTATTTACACCATGCAATTATGGCAATGCAAGCTGCATTTGAAGAAAGATTCAGCGAGTTCAGAAAGGAAAAAAAAACACTCTGTCCTTCCTTATCACACCGCTGGACATCGACCCATCCCTGCTGAACATATTATTATACTTTATTATTATTATTATTATTAATATAATCCGCATTCACAGGGATAAGTCAGCCTGATCTTGAAATTGAACTGGCAGACATAGCAGATAAAGATTTATGGGTGTCAAAGTTCAAAAGCATGACAGCAGATCTCGAAGAAGTCGCCCGTCAGAAAGCCACACCCACTAAAGAGCACAAATAGAATGATATTGAAAACCTCCTCAAACCCGACAAACTTGTTTTTGAAACATGGAGTGCCATTCCCGACATGTATATGAACATGAAAAAATATGCATTTGAAGTCCTGTTCATCTTTGGCTCAACATACTTATGCAAGCAAGTTTTATAGAACATGAATTTCATAACGTCCAAATATCGCTCCCGCCTCACAAATGAGAGCCTACAGTCCTGTGTGAAGATCAAAGTCACAGCCCCGACATAGGGACGATGAGCATCGAGCGTCAGAAACAGAAGTCACATTAAACAGATGAGAACACTAGCATTTATTAGGCTATTATTTTTCAGAAAAAACATTTATTTTAGACCTGGGGCTGATGTAGTTTTTTTTTTGTATGTTCAGGTGCTTCAGTTGATTGCTTGCCGAGAAAGAAACCCGAAGAGGGTGAGAGCATACTGAAATGGACTTGTCAAAAAACGTTTCTAATTTTATGTTTATTTTTTAAGCTGGAGCTGAGTTGGAACTATATGTTTTTTTAATATTAAAGTGGGCTACGTTTTATTTTATTTTACACAAATACGGGAAAGTCTCAAAAAGGCATAGTTCAGTGTTTACTGCACACTGCACTTCTGTTTGTTGTATTCTGTTGTTCTAACAGGTAAAATTAAAAAACTTTTAAAAGTTTATAAGCTGTGTTATGTTTTGCGGCTCCAGAATATTTTGTTTTTAGTGGAAGAGGGGGCAAAACGGCTATTTTGATAGTAAAGGTTGCTGACTCCTGGCCTATACAAATCCACGCTACAGTAATCGCATTATTATAAGGGGTAGAGAAAAAAACCTGACGTGACAGAAGAAAACTAACTGCACTTAGTTTTCAAATAGGTATGCTGATCAGAATCAGAAACCTATTTTAGTGTAAATAAGTCTAAAAAGTGAAGTCAACAAAAAATTTGTTCAAAATTGTTCCCCAGTGTTATCAACCTTTATTTAAACCAAAGTTTTACATATTAAATGTATTTTTACACAGTATTTATATAGAACCATCATATTACACAGCGCTGTAAAAAGTCCATAGTCATGTCACTAACTGTTCCTCAAAGGGGCTCACAATCTAATGTCTCAACCATAGTCATATATTATTTTTACAGTCTAAGGCCAATTTTTGGGGGGAAGCCAATTAACCTCACTGCATCTTTTTGGGATGTGGGAGGAAACCCATGTGAACACGGGGAGAACCTGCAAACGCCATGCAGATAGTGTCCTGACCAAGATTTGAACTGGGGACCTATCGCTGCAAAGGCAAGAGTGCTACCCCTGAGCCACCGTGCTACCTTAAATGTTGCATTATTTTCATGAAACTTTCATTTTTCTTCTTTTTATTCATACATTTTGTTTTTACAGAAATACGAGTTCTTCAAAAAGAAGTTTTTTAAATGACCCTAATGTATTTCGTTACATTTACGGTGATAAATCTCTGCAAAACCAGAGAAGAAACATTACAGAATTTGTGAAACAAGTATATCTTGCGTATTTCAGTTTTAAACTGGAGGACCAAAAAAAGTATTTACAATAAAGTTGAAGATTGATACCATACAAGTGTATGTGTCGTTGAGTGATTCTTCCCGGGCGCGCCTGTTCTGATGCACTGAGAGACACTGAGATGGTGAGAGATCTGAGAGGAATAGAGCCAAGAAACCTGCAGATCCTTTCAGCTGGGGGCTCGTAAGCCGGGATAGAGCACACAGAATTTTCGGTAAGTACGGGAATTCCTCCCTAACGGGTTGGGAACTTTCTCGCTTCTTTCCAAATAATTTCTGTTGCTTCTATCTTGAATCCTTTTAGTAAGAGATAAAGGAGAGAGAGGAGAAGTGCGAATTAACTATCTTTGGAGAAGATAGGGACTATCTTTAGGGAAGATAGGTCTTAATATAGGACTAATTGTGTAAGTCCTTACATGTAGATTTGTGCACGTCTACAAGAGATTCTTAGGAGAAGAATCAGTATAGCACATTTTTGAGTTGTGATGTTACACACATCCCAGTGTCTCTTATGATCAGATTCACTTTCACTTTTGTCTGTCTCAGTGTTTCTGTCTCAGTGTTTGTGAATATAACAGCTGTTGTTTTTTCTCTGCTTTCTCTCCTCTATCGCGTAGAAGTATAAGATTATTTGTTTGTATGACACAAGTGTCCGGGTGGTAAGTGTTACAGACCAGGGTCATTGAAGGTTTTGTCAACAAGGTGTAAGACGCACCACCTCCTCGGCTAGGTCTTATTGATCGTTGACCCGAGACAGGTGAAAGCACAGTTACACCGAGTTGGGTGATGTCATGTTACATGTTAATTGTTGTGTAGGATGTTACGTCTTAATTGTTGTGTAGAATTATTATTAGAAAAAAGAGAGGGGGATATTGGAACGGATATAATTAAAGCTGTAGTGCAATCAGGTTATAATTTACACGTATGGTCTGCCACTAGAAGAGTATCCCCGTAGTTACACTAAACCACAACAGCTCTAAAAATTAAATTTGCATGTAGCTGGAATTGATTCAGGAGTTGTTGGGCGGCCCTTAGGGGAGGCCATTCCACTGCTTGAAAAATTTTTGGCTCCTTGCCTTGAGCTTCCAAGACAGAGACAGAGTTCATACTATCATATAGTCTATACTAAAGTCCCTGCTAATGCCTATATTTTCTAACTAGTTAATATTATAAACCCAGGACAGGTTATAAGCTTGGGTTAGTTAGTGACACCCCTAATGTTTTATTTTAGTTAAAAACACTATGAGTTCAGGACTATATGAATGAGCTTGAAACTTTGAATAATTGAGGCTACTTCTAAAACACATAAGCTATTGGTTACTAGAACTGATAGATAAAGTGAACACTAACAGCACACAATTACTGTGTTCTCTGTCTTGGTCTATCTCTTCTTCAAACATGGGTCAGAATAAGACAAAAATGCCTCCCCCTAAGGTAGGAGAAACATGTAAGGATTATGTTGCCCGGGTATGTGGAACAGATTATTATTTGATAAATCCTTGGGTGGACAACATGGCAGGATGTACTGAGATTGCAGTTGGGGATTAGCAAAACAGGACACCTACATGTCACATCCTCAGTTATGCCCATTCATGTGCCAAACAGTGGTTGTTTTTTATATCTGGAATGTCAGCCACAGGATCCACTGCTTGATCAGGTTCCTCCTGAAGTGTGAACAAGGACTGAACAAGATGTTGGTCTAATCTCTTGTACACCTTACAAGGCAATGCTTAAGCCCGGCACTGCACCTGTATACATTAAACAATACCCACTTTCCCCAGAGAAAGAAAGGGGAATTGAACCAATGGTGATGGAATTTCTGGAGGCAGGGCTTATTGAGGAAATTATGCTCAGATCATACCCATAGCCCCTGTGGTTCCAGACGTGCCATCTCTGCTATCAGCCATTCCTGCCCATGCAGAGTTTTTCTCTGTTATTGATTTAAAGAATGCATTTTTTTCTGTCCCAGTTGACAAGGAGACACGGCCACTTTTTGCATTTACATTTAAACTTTGCCAGTATACTTGGTGTAGAATGTTATGTAGATTCCCCTGTAGTCTACTCTATAGTTCTCCAGACTACACTGCGCCCTTGGACTGCCCCTCATGGTTCTGTCCTTCTACAGTATGTGGATGATCTCCTCATATGTAGTTTCACTCGGGAGGCCTGCCAGGCGGACTGTGTTAGTCTATTACTGTAGTTATATGCATGTGGACATAAAGTAGCAAGAAAGACATTGCAATGGTGTACAGAAAGTGTTGATTATTTGGGCTTTGTCCTCAGTAAAGGTTAGAGGAAAATCAGCCATGCCAGAATTACTGCTGTACTAGGTCTGCCCCGCCCACAAACCAAGAAAGACATGTTAACCTTTCTTGGCATGATTGGTTACTGCCGCCAATGGATAGCTGATTGTTCCTACTATGACAATGAGACAAGCCACTAAGACTGATATGCCTGATTTTAATAAATGGTCTAATGAAGTGAAAGCTTTTGGTCATTTGAAATGTGCAGTGGTTTCAAGTCCTGGCTTGGGCCTACCTGAATATGGCGTGATGTTTCGCTTATTTGCCAGGGACAATTGTAAAACCATGGCAGGAGTCCTGGCGCAGGAACATGGAGGCAAATTTCGGCCTGTTGCTTTTTTCTCAAAGGTGGTTCCGGTACAGGTTCAGGGCATGCCTGCGTGTCTCAGGAGTTTGGCAGCCAGTGCTATGGTTGCTGAGATGGCTACGCCTATTACCCTAGGTCATCCTACCACTCTGCATACCTCCCATAATGTTTTAGCCCTACTGAAAAACATACACACACAGCATATGTCAGCACAAAGACTGAGTGGATATGAAGTTTTGTTGTTATCTAATCCTCAGCTTCATATTAAATACTCAGCACCCACATTTGGTCCAATGGCTATACTAAATACCTTACTTGGATGTAAGGGAGAGTAGGATGATTTGCCTCCTCCTCATGAGTGTTCTGAACTCATACATGAACACACTTCACCTAGACCTGACTTACAGTCTACACCCATTGAAGGGGCCCCTGATATTTTTGTGGATGGATCCTGTTCCCGCCCTAATGACAAAACTTATCATGCGGGATATGCTGTAGTTAAACTCCCTGATGTTATTCTAGAATCAAATCCCATACTTTTTCAGTCAGCCTAAGCAGCTGAACTGATTGCCCTCACTAGAGCTTGTTGTCTTTTTGAGGGAAGAGATGTGAATATATACACTGATTCAAAATATGCCTTTGGGGTTGTATATGATCAAGGGGTAATCTGGCAGAGAAGAGGCTTTATAGCTGCAGATGGGAAGCAAATCTCACATTCTACCCTAGTACATGATCTCCTGGCTGCCATCCAATTGCCAAGCAAAGTTGCTATCGTCCATTGTAAAGCACATACTGGTCTTCAGACGGACATAGCGAGGGGAAATGCCCTAGCTGATAAGGCAGCAAAGGAGGCTGCTGTTAGGGAGGCTGCAATAGTTCAAATGCCCTCCCTAGTCCCAGAAATTACCCTTACTGACAATTTATTGTTACGCCTCCAGGATTTGGCAACAAGTAGTGACAAGTCAGAATGGCAGTCGGTAGGTACAGTACAAAATCCTGATACGGGTCTTATCTGCAAAGAGGGGAAACCATGTATTCCAGTTGCAAGCGCCCCAATTTAAATTGCACAATATCATGGCCTTGGCCATAGGGGAGCACAGGCAACCACTGACCTCATTAGGAGAGATTTTTTCATACCAAGCCTTAGATCCAAGGTACAGTCCTATGTTTCACGATGTATTATATGTCTCAGAAACAACCCAAATAACTCAAAGAAAGCCCAACACCAGCATCTGAGTTACCCGACTTCACCATTCACTCATTTACAAATTGACTTTACCCATATTCCAGAGACAGGAAATAAGCAGGAGTATGCTCTTGTAAATGTGGATATGTTCTCTAGATGGCCAGAAGTTTTTCCTACTACCAATGAAACCACACAAATTGTGGTAAAGATTTTGTTGCAAGGGATCATCCCCAGATGGGGATGTCCGGTCCAAATCAACTCAAACAATGGACCAGCTTTTGCGTCCAGGGTATGTAAGGAGCTTTCCAAAGCCCCTAGGATTGATTGGAAGTTCCACCTCCCCTACCACCCTCAGAGTTCAGGGGTAGTAGAGAGGATGAATAGAACAATTAAGGAAAAACTAAGGAAAATTACTGAAGGTACGTTTACAAATTGGAAAAAGTTTTTGCCTGTAGCCCTAGCAGAAATTAGAATGCAGCCTAATAAGAATACTGGCTACTCACCATTTGAGGTCCTAATGGGAAGACCCTTCCCCACTCCTTGGGGTCCAAAAGCCCCCGTGATAGAAAACGGGGATCTAGAAGTAGTACAGGCAGAATATGTGAGAAAACTTGTAGAAACTTTAGATCAAATTGAGAAAAATGTTGCTCGTGCCTCTCCTTTCTCTTCACAGGAACCTACGCATCCTTTCAATCCAGGGGATGTAGTGATAGTCCAGCGCCTGGCAAAAGGACGGAAACAGACTGAGTTCCCGTTTGGACCACCCACTCGAGTGGTAGCAGTTACCAGGACAGCGATTCTCACGGAGGAGGCTCCAATTTGGATTCACGCTAGCAGAGTAAAAAGGGTTCTGGAGGTTCCTTTTCCGGCATCAAGCAGAGACAAAGAGGGTGAAGCAGGAGTGAAATCCCTGAAGAGTGCCTGGGAGGCTGAAGATGTTGAACTCACAGGATTCTGGGAGAGTGCGTTGCCTATTGACAATTTGTAACTTGTGTATATTCCTGCCTATATGGCTTACAACTACATGCATCTATCAGCCTGAAGAGATACCTTTTCTGTGTGGCACACAGAGGAACAGGTCAAGAGTAAAAAGGACAATTGAGGCTGAAGTATCAGTCCATTTGGAAGATAATAGTATTGTGAAACTAATGAGAGCTCTAAATGTTAGTTCTATGTGTTTGCAGAATCCTCTTAACCCAAGACATATTACACACACATGTTTAATAGCAGTGGCCACTCCTCAGAGCATAATAGCACAGTTGTGGTATAGCAGACAACAGTATCCTGAATTCACATTACCCTCCCCCATATACTACTATTGTGGGGAATGTCATATCCGGAAGCCAAAGGATAAGATTATGGTAAGCACTGTTAATGTCACAGCAGCCCATAATTGTTTTAGTTTTGGTCGGATTTGCTTCAACCTCCATTGGATGAATGGTAATAATGTTGGATACGCTAATGTCAAAGCATACTTTCAATACACATATAATAGTACTGGAAAGTATAATGGTGTAGGCATGAAGGTACCACTACGTGATGTTACTAATAATATGAGTTGTAATACCACCCATCCGGTGCCTGGTGTAAATGAGGATATTGGACTACCCACTGGGTGGTTCCTATCCTGTGGTAATGTTACCGGAGGTCCTTGTGCCTTTTCTAGACTTACAGTGGCACTCCCAAAATGGAGACCTACAAGGGATAATCGGAGAGGGAAAAGATCAATTGCCAAACAATTGTCTCCTGATTGTACCTCTGGGTTGCCTCTATTAAGTGCTTCTGAGTACATTAGCCTGGGAGCATCTATTGTAGGATTCCCAGGTTTGGCTATATATAATCCCCGTACTATAAATTCTATTGCATGTGATTTAGCTAAATCTCTGAATTATACCTCCACTGCTCTAGCTGATATACTGTTAGATTTACAAGGTTTGGGAGGAGCAGTGTCAGAGAATAGATTTGCTGTAGATTATCTATTGCTTAAGCATAATCTAGGATGCCAGAGTTTTAAGGGTATGTGTTGTTTCAACCTATCAGATCATTTAAAGTCCATAGAGGAAGAAATATAGGCATTACAAGAAATTGTGCAAGGTATTAAACAAGATGTGGGATCATCCTCATGGTGGGATTGGTTTCTGAGTTGGTTACCTGATATTACCTGGTTGAAAACGCTCTTTATGTATGGAATTATTATAATAGTCTGTCTAATCTTACTGTGTTGCTGTATTCAGTGTATTCTCTCCTTTTCAGGCGTTCTGTGCTAGACCAAGGGACGTTGGACATGAGTACATTGAGTACCTACAGATGAATCATAAGAGGTGAAGTCATTTTCATGACTTAAGAGGGGATTGAAAGGGTCTGAGACACTCCATTTTGTTTTCCATTCTAGTTTTTAGTTATAAGACATAGACGTATTCCTTGTTATTGTTCTGCCAAACAAGTGTCCTTGCTGACATCTGCTAAATTCAGATATTGCTGACAATTAATGAATAACAAGATGTCTTGTACGTGTCTGAAACAATGTAGCAAAGCAGTTTCGTATTAGAACAAGGATACTATTATCTCTCTACTGTGGTAAATGAGCATGCACAGTGATATTTTGTTGTTATAAAAACTAGATGTTTGTTACAATAAAGTTGAAGATTGCTTGATACCATACAAGTGTATGCGTCGTTGAGTGATTCATCCCGGGCACGCCTGTTCTGATGCACTGAGAGACACTGGGATGGTGAGAGATCTGAGAGGAATGGAGCCAAGAAACCTGCAGATCCTTTCACTCCCCATATGGGAAAAATTGGCAAAAATATGGCAAGATTGTGTAGAGTGTCTACGTCAGTGGAAAAATGGAAAACTTAAAAGTTTGACATTTTGTGTACCCATGGTATGATGAGAGCCCAAAAATCATTAAAATGATAGCTATTTTTGTGCTGTGAATGTAAAAGATTTCAATCCTTACGAGTGGGAGTACCCTGATTTGGAATCAGCAAGTAGACCTGTGCCGCATGGTGCTGATGTTCCCATACCAGTGTTCAGTACACTCCCTGATATTCCTGTATCCGACATGGAGGATATACAGGGTTTGGAGTGTAATCAAGAAGTTAGCAGTGGAAGTGAATATGAAGGAAGTGTTTCAATCAAACCAGCAGTTCTCTCAAGAAGAGCTCAATGATTTAATATGTGACCTAAGTCTGTCAAAACAAGCACCTGAACTTTTAGCATCCAGGCTAAAAGAAAAGAACTGTCTGAGACCGAAAGTTAAAGTTAAAAAACGGTTTATAGGACAAGAGGGGTGACACTCCCATGTTTTAAGGAAGATGAAGATGGAGGTGTACTGGTGTAACATCCCTGGACTTCTAGCCCTTTATGGGAGTACCAGAATACGGAGCAGAAGACTAATGGCTTTTCATAGACTTTTTCAAAGACTGATAGGCTTTTTATAGACAATTCCACTCAAAGTTCAGCGAACATCATTAACGAGCTAGTGGTTGACAAAGAAAAAATCATTCTCCCTCCACTACACATAAAGTTGGGATTAATGAAGCAATTTGTTGGAGCTCTGAACAAGGATGGTGATTGCTTTCAAATACATTTGTAGATTATTCCCTGGAATGAGTACTGAAAAATTAAAAGCAGGAATTTTTGATGGACCCCAGATTCGTAAACTGATAAATGATTCAAATTTCACAAGTTACATGACTGATACTGAAGCTTCTGCCTGGCACAGCTATGTCATGGTTGTTAAGAACTTCTTGGGTAACCATAAAACACAAAATTATGAAGAACTGGAACAAAACTTACTCTTAAACTTTAAAAATTTGGGTACTACTATGATCATAAAGATACACTATCTCCATAGACACTTGTGGCTAGCCCCCCTAGAATCATCATTAGGCCATCATCAGAACATAAACTCTGCCCATCAAAAAAATCTACCCTGTTCAAATGTAAGTTTCTTAAGATTTATTCCTACTATGTAACATTTGATATACATCATTATGTAGCCTATATAATAATTTATTTAGGTAACTTTATATTATTTTATTATATATATTGAATTACTTATTACCGTATTTTTTGCCATATAAGACGCACTTTTTCTTCCCAAAAACTGGGGGGGAAAAGTTGGTGCGTCCTATACGACAAATGTGTTATAAAATAATTAAAATAAGATACTTACCCGATCCGGCGTGTGTCTCTTCTCCTCGCTGGTTGCAGCGTGTGTCTCCTCTCCTCTCTGGCAGCAGCGTGTGTCTCCTCCTGGCTGCAGTGCAGAGCGAAAGAAGCCGGCACAGCGCCCCCTGCTGTTCCCTGTCCTAACTGCCGTACAGTGGAAAAAAGCACAGAGTGATCAGAAGGGGAATTTGAATGACACAGTGATCAGAAAGGGAATTTGAAAGGCACAGAGAGATCAGAAAGGGAATTTGAATGGCACATGAGTGATCAGAAGGGGAATACCAGTATGAATGGCACATGAGTGATCAGAAGGGGAATAATCTTTTTTTTCTAGATTTTCCTCCTTTTAAATTGGTGCGTCTTATATTCCGGAGCGTCTTATACGGCGAAAAATATGGTAATCTATTTACCAATTACCAAATGAATAGCCTATTAATTTTTGGAAAACGAATTATGATTTTGCTGGACTTTAAAATATAAAAGTGTATACAAGAAAGATTACTGATTACTTTAATCATGAGCATAATAAATCCAGTGAAATACCATAAATACTGCTCAAATTCATAAAATAAACCATTCTAGGGGCATAATTCAGTTTTTTTTTTTTGTTTCTGGATAACGGTAATCCCGAGTCACATTCGGGGTAGCTTTTAACTAAAAAAAAAAAACCCTGCTCTGTTGTCGTCCCCCATCGTCCTGCTGGTCCCCACATGTCCTTCCTCCTCGATCTCCAGTCGGCGAATGCAGAGACGAACTCTAGGGATTCAATACAAAATAGCTGTATTGAGTCCAATACAAAGAAATATTCATATAATATATATAATTATATTATATATATATATATATATATATATATATATATTATACATGCTACTTTGCACTTACATTACATGTTTAAATATTTTTTTTCATATTTTTGTGTTTCATTTCATTTCATTATATTATATTTAAAATTTATTATTAAATGTGTTAATGAAATGAAAAATACATTTCTATGCAAAAAATTGTACCATTTTTTGCATGGGAATTTGCACGGAAATAGACCGCTAGGGAGATTAAAAGAAATTATATTTTAAAGCAAATTGACAGTTTATAAATGCCTCACAGGATGTGGTCCTCAGCTACACAAAACAACTGACTTTTTGTCATAAACAAAAAAAACTAAACAATATGGCAAGTAACCCCCACTGTCCTTGCCTAGCTGTGTATTGGATATACTGTACTGTAATTTTATTGTAGAAAAAAACATGCAATGTTCTATAATGTGTCTGCATAGTTTTAGATGTACAACTCACAATAATCTACCATCTTGCTGCTGGGCAGAGTTTCTTTAAAGGGTCTCTGGAACAGTACACTTAAACAATTAGTATAACAAAACAGCTGGTAAATGTCATGTATGGCACAAACAGGACAATTCCAATCAGCCTGTAAACACCATTCCCACTTCCTGCAGGGCAAGGCCCATGATAAATGTGCAGTTTTAGCAATGTATAATCTACTAACAATATATGGAGAACTAGCTATGACTTTCGTTTGAAGCTAAATATATTTTTTTCCCAAGAAGTACTATAGGCAAAATAAAATAAACTTTTCAGAATATTACTACATTTCCTGTGTGTGTTTGAATTTTGGATGCAATATTAGGTTGTTAAAAGATAACAAGCATGTCACACTAAACATAATTATGTTGCATTAAGGGGAAGGGATGTAATAATTTGATAACAATTGTATTTGTAATCAAATTGCCTTTTATTAGAATATGTTGGTTTTTTTTATTAGAGATCCCTTGGAATGCATTACGTAAAACTCACTGTGAATAGGCATTTGACTCACAACTGGATAGGTATAATATTTTATTTTAATACTTGTTTAAATTATGCTTGAACCGGGGATGTAACCAGCTAGTAGTTAGCAGATTAAGGCTTCCTACCATTGACTTTCTTAGCCACAGTGCCAGGCAAAAAAACAAAACAAAAACTTATAATGCTTTATTTGCTTTACTATAAAATGATGAGCTTGTGAGCCCCTTTNNNNGGGGGGGGGGGGGGGGGGGGGGATTAGGAAGTATATGTAAACTCAAACAAAGAGCTCTTCTTATCTCCCCCTTTCGTTTTGCTAATATACTTATGAAGTAGAAATTTTAGGTGTAATCTGATTTGTTTTCATTAGTAACTAATAATTTTCGTGATCAATTGGCAGAACCCCGTTTATTGGTATACAAACCAGAAGAATACACTTTTATTTACAAAAGAAGTCATGTTTTAAAAATTTGCTGACAACAGTTAGGTCTACGCTGAAATGCAAGATGGTAGTTTTCTGAAGAAGTCCAAAGCTTATTTGGTCCAAAGCATTCTTGAGCGAAGACGTTTAGGAACGTGTGTATTTACCCCAGATATGAAGCATGAATACAGAAGCAATAAAAAGTAGACTCATCACCAGTACAGGGACAGGCCCTCTGAAAAGACAAATGGTAACAAATTAATATTGAGCTTTATGAACCATAAGAGAAAAATGACAACCTGCATGCAATGTATCATCCTGAAAACCTGTGTTATCAAGTTCTGTGCTTCAAGAAAAGGTCAGAGAGGATGCAAAACTACAGCAACTTAATGTACCAGTTTTAGTTTAATATCTGGTCTGCAAATAAATGCTTGTTCTAAAAGTTTTTCAGTAGAAAAAAAAATTTTGCCCAAAAACTCTTAGCTTGAGAAGTTTTGAGAGGCATCACTATAAGTACAAAAAGACCACTGCCTAAATATTTAGGCAATGTTTTTGGTCAGTCCGCTGCCTGGAACGAATTTAAAGTGGAACTTTAGGCAAACTATTACCCACTGTCTATAGACACTAAAATATTGTGGATGTCAAAACATCTGCAATGTTGTTCCACTATTCCTGCAATTTAAACATCCCTAAAAATACTATTCTTTACCAACACTGCCAAAAGTGTTGTTCAAATTAGGAATATTGAAATTGCTTTTGTAAGATCCATCTCAAAGGCAACGAATACCAAATTGCTGCTGTGCACTCACAATTTTAGGTGTCAAGATCAAGTTTTTTGGGGAAAGGGATCTGATTTTTCGATTCTGCAGCTTGACATCTCTGCCCCTCCAGTGACAGAACAGTAAAAGAAGAAGCACATCAGGCTAATTTCTGTATCCTTCCTACCCTATGGGTGTAGGAAAATAGTATATATGAAAAGACATTCAAATTTATCTTTAAATGACTTACACTTTAAGACCTGGAGAGTCCTCGGTATAGAATCGCCACATGCCCCCTGTGCCAGCAGATGTGGTCCGTCCAGAACTTCTTGCACTACTGCTTGTAGTTTTCCTTTAATTAAATAAGTTAATTAAAACCAATACAACGCAAGAATATTGGTAGCACTGACTGGGATAAACTACATGTATCAACCACCCCTCATAAAAGCATAAGTTAAACAAAGGGGATCATTCCTATTTTTAAAATTTTAACAACAGGGCTGTGGAGTTTGAGTTGGTGCTTTTTTGACAAAGGCAGAAATGCAATAATTGCTTGGGGGGGAAGGGGGGGTCAGTATAGATCGTGGTAAAACATTGCATTTTTTTTTTTAAAGGTCTATTTTCGGCCTTTTCCCCAGTAAGCTGTTATTTGCCAGACCCAGAAGCTGATTAAATAGAGTATGTAAAGTATGATACAGTGTTTAGTCTAAAAAGTCCTACCTTTGTCTCACAGTAGATCCTGCTGCTCTTGGGGAAACAGCTTTACTTGGTGATCGGCCAGAGGCACCAACATTAGTGGAACTCGCAGCAGGGCCAGGCTGAAATATAAAATGTGTATATATTGGATCACTTAAGAGATCCACTATAGCAGAGGCATAGATCTAGCTTCACTAATGCTTATAGACAATTGCAAAGTAGCAAGAATTAAAGGTTTTTAGATTATGCTAGAAAAGCAGTTACATGAATCACTAATTTTAATGTCACCAACACAGAAACATTCTTCTGCTTCCAATCAGTAATCCATAAAATTCTTGAGACGACATTAGGCTGCTCATTCACAGTTGATTGGCAGCTGAATGCCTGGCAGACCTTTTGTTTGTTGGCTTTATTTCATTTTTCTTGCAATCGAGACCTGTTATTAGTGCCCTCACAAACCATCCCCTCAACTTGACATAATTATGCCACTGCAGTCCTGGAATTTATGTTTCTTTTTGCAATTTTTGAATTATGCTCAGTTCTCAGCTGTCCTTTCACTGTCACCTGATTCTCATCTGGGTTCAAAATCTTTGGCCAATGATTGGGCAGGCCACAATGACGTAATTTTCACATATGCCCACACAAGTTCATTCCTTCATTTCTGGCAGCCTGGGGCATGTACATTTCAGGAGCAGTTACCAAAAGAAAGCTTGATGTGTGTGTGTGGTTATGGTTGGCTACAGAGTGTGGTTTACAGTAGATCTTTCCTTCTGTATGACAATGTCAGGGAATTACAGTTATTCTAGAACAAAAACACAAACACTTGCTATAAGGTTCCTTTTGGAACTCCTTAATGGGTTCAACCTCAACTTGTCCAAACACATTATGACCCAAATAGTACAATCACCTATACAAGTTACAATCTCCTTAAGATCTACCAAAAGCAATGCAAAACAAAGCTCTGCACGATTATATTGGTAAATCAAAATTAAAATTGTAGATAAGATCACCAAAACTTTGTAATGTCAGTGCCTATCTGATTAAAAATAGGCAGGTCCTAGCATTATATAGTTGATATATCTGAAAGAGATTGTGTAATTAATCCTACCATGTATTAAAAGTAAAAAAAAACTGTTATACTGGTAATACACTTGGCTGGCAGTTCTCAAGGTTTATGTAACGGCAATCTATCCACCCCCCAGTTTAAATCACTCTCTAGGTTAAGGAGATCAAGTTATCAAGTAATGACAAAGGTATTATTAAATGAATTTTCTATCTGCATGACAGCGCAGTGGTTTATTAGTATATTGGATAGCACAACTGTATTAGTCCAGTAGCTTAAATCCCCTAGCGGTAATCCCGAGAGGATTTTCCATGCACTTCCAAACACTTACTATGTTCTGTTGTGGTCCTCCGTCATCCTGCTGGTCCCTGCAGGTCTTCGGGACATGTCTTCTCCCTTCGATCTCCAGCTGGCGAATGCAGAGACGATCTCCGGGGGTTTCCCAGTGACGTCAGTGCATGCGTCAATGCGGGAAGGAGGAGCGGGGGGCAAATAATTTTGTATTGGATTCAATACAAAATAGCTGTAGTGAGTCCAATACCAAAGAAATCTTGATAAAATATATATATTATATTACAGATCCTACTTACTTTAATAAATGTATTAAATATTGCACATATTTCAGTGAGTTATGCCTAAGAATTACAGGCCTACAATGTAAAATACATTTCCATGCAAAAAAGTAACACTTTTTTGCGTGGCAATAGTCTTAGAACGCTGGGGGTGTTAAACCAAATTACATTTCAAGAGGCAGTCTGCTGTAGGCAAACACTGATGGAAAGATCTGAACTACCACTAATTTCACTAAATTACTGGCCTGCAGAAGTAAGAAGGTTGTCTTTGACATTATGATTTATGTTGGAATTAGGATAATAATGAATTAAACTAATGGCTACTGCATCCATTCAGAAAAAAAATATATCGAAAAACATTGGATGGATGAAATGACCACAACGGATATGTGCTTATATCTAACATCTTACAAACAGCTAAGAAAAATAAGGGAAATGTAAAAATACACTATCTTACCATTTTAAGGAAAGGTAATTGAAACCCGTAAGCACCAGTTACTTCGTTCGGCTTTGGGGAAAAAATTGGAAAGCAGCGTCAGTTCAATGCTGTAACGATCACTCCGTCACAGGAAA
This sequence comes from Pyxicephalus adspersus, assembly GCF_032062135.1. NCBI lineage: Eukaryota > Metazoa > Chordata > Amphibia > Anura > Pyxicephalidae > Pyxicephalus > Pyxicephalus adspersus. Next base: position 87,963,308 of record NC_092862.1, on the reverse strand, counting down.
CTGTGTTGTGCACCAATCACGGTCCTCAGTTCGCCTTCACATGGACAATGTAGCTTTTCTGTTCTACGCCCTCTTTAGGCCACGTCGTCTTCCGTTCTTTGAAATAAGGTGGAGGCCATTTTGTCGTGGACAAAGAGTCGTGTGTTTAGCACCGAATGTCTCCACAATTATGGCTCTATGGTTTATGACTAGTTTAGTTTGCTTGTGTTCAGTATTCAGTATTCAGCTTGGTGTAAAGGCCACGTCAGCTGTCTGGCAAAAAAAAAAAACGTCTAGGTGTCCGATGGCGTTGGGTGTTTCGTCAGTGATGTGGAATAAGCTGAAAGTCATAGGCTACGAACAGGCAGTTGTAGCATAGAGGCGGGAAGGCAATACATAGCACCCAGGAACACAAAATTATATCTATGTGTAGTTATGACAGGAATAAAGCACACATGTCCAGCACGTGTAAAAGCGTTATAAGTGCGAGTAGTCTTCTCTGACTGGGGCAGACTTAAAGAGTTGGCTTCCTGTAAGTAAACGTTACTTAAATATTTCACTATTTCTGCCATTTTGAAGAAAATGATTGGTTGTGTATACTTAAAGCATACATACTACAAAGAGATGATGTAAAATACTATTGCTGCACTCATTTAAATGTGTCGGGGTAAATAGCTGGATGTAAAGTTAATGCTTTTGTGGAGTCACACTAAAAAGTGCATGTTGATAACTGCGGCATGAGTTGTGTGACCGAACACCTGAGCTGCTTAAACACCTGATCGCTGATTCAATAGATATTTAGGTAAAAATAAATATTTGCCCGTAAAGAAGAGAAATGAGAGGGGGAAAATATTTTTCTCAGTTTATGCCAAGCCTATATATATATATATATATATATATATATATATATATATATAACAATTCAAAAAGAGAAGAAAGAGAGGCTTTTTTGGCATATTCAAATACAGTTTACTTATAATGTAGTATTGCTACAGAGTACAGATTACAATATATATTTTCATAAAGATTGTCCATTGTTTCAAATGAGTAGCATGTCTCAGTCCCGACATGTTTTGCCCTATTGGGCTTCCTCAGGGGATTGAGAGACCTTTGAAATTATAATCACACATAGTACATCAGTTTACCAGTTAAACCAAACTCATATACTATGTATGATTATAATTCCAAACTTCTCATTTAAAAATACTTAGCGTTTACATTTAAAAATACCGTACTCTGAATGGTCTAAGGTTATTAGTGGTGTACCCCAGGGTTCAGTGTTGGGACCTTTACTGTTTACCATCTTTATAAATGATATAGAGTTTGGGATTAAAAGTACCATTTCTGTGTGTGCAGATGACACCAAGCTATGTAATGGAATTAAGGATGTCTATAATCCATACAGGATGTCTATAATCTTTAAGCAGACCTGAATGTACTGTTTGATTGGGCAGCCAAGTGGCAAATGACATTTAAAATGGATAAATGTAAAATTATGCACTTGGGAGCTATCAACATGCATGCTTCATACTGTCTAGGGAGAATACATTTGGGGGAGTCAGAAATAGAAAAGGATTTGGGGGTTCTGGTGGATCATAGACTTGATAACAGCATTCAATGCCAAGCTGCAATATCTAAAGCTAGCAAAGTACTTTCTTGTATTAAAAGGGGAATAGACTGCGGAGATTGAGACATTATTCCACATCTGGAATATGCATTCCAATTTTGGGCACCAGTTCACAAAAAGGATGTTGTTGAATTGAAGAGAGTGCAGAGAAAGGCAACTAAACTAATAAAATGAATGCAGGAGCTCAGCTATGAGGATATATTAGCTGAACTGAATCTATTCTCCCTTGAGAAGAGACGAAGGGGGGATATGATCACCCTGTATAAAAATATAAATGGTCCATATAGAAAACTCTCTTCCCCATTATTCTCTTTTAGATCATTACAAGGAACAAGAGGGCACTCTTTGTGTCTGGAGGAAGAGAAGTTTAAGCTCCAGATAAGGAAAGGATTCTTCACTGTGAGGTCTGTGAAAATGTTGAATTGGCTCCCTCAGGAAGTAGTTTCAGCAACTACTATAGATTGCTTTAAGAAAAAGCTGGATACTTTTCTAGAAGTACAGAATATAACTGGCTATTAAGGCTTTAAAGTAAAAATAACAGTTATTGTTGATCCAGGGAACATCTAATTGCCTCATGGAATCAGGAAGGATTTTTTTTTCCTCTGTTGAAACAACTTGTACCAGGGTTTTTTTTTGCCTTCATCTGGACCAACTATGTCTTAGAGGGTTTTATATCTGGGATATGTTTATTTCCCTAGTAGTTGAACTTAATGTTTTTTTTTTCAACCTAACCTACTATGTAATTATGATTGAACAATGGTCTGTTAGTCACAAGCTTGATATACCTTGGGATGAGTCAAATAGTGACTGACTTTAGTGGGGGAATTATTTGCTGCGATGCCATCACATGAAAAAAAAAAAAAAAAGGTATAACCATCATATCATGCTACTGTCACACATAGCTATCCTCTTACTCTCTGTGAACTGTTTCTATACTGTACAAAATGTACACATTTTATTGTTTAATTTGTAAAGTAGAAAGGCCCTGGGTTGTTTCTGTGCTGGTCTGAGGAGAAGGGGGTGCAGCTGATACATGGCTCCGGGGCCTATGAAGCTCAAGGGGGCCCATCATTTTTACTATATTTTGAACATTTATTATTTATTCATTTAATTTTCTATTGTATTGCATACAAGATCGCGAAGCAAAAGAAGGACAAAATACTTTTGAGTAACATAGTATGGTGCATTCAAGATTCAACGAACAAAAACCTGTGAAAGTTTCTATCAATGAGTGTCTCACATGTTCATTCCTAGCTTCAAATTTATTGCTCGGATTACTCCTCCTTGCTTTCCCGCCGAATCCCGGGAGGAAGAAGAAAACAGAACACAAGCCATGCTGCTTCATCGTGGACTGCAACGAAGACTCTTCAGGAAAGGGAAGAAAGAAATAATTCCATAGGTCAAGTTCCCTGTAAATGTTGTGATTGTAGCATAAGGGACCCACTAACATTGCATGGTTTTTTGTCTACATTATCAAGAGATTCGAGACTATAAACGGCTTGACGGTTAGCGGAGTTTAATATTACATTTATACCTATACATACTTATCTAAGTGTATCAATGTAATCTACGATTGTTATAAATAAATAATTTTATACACACATATAAGTGTGTAGAATTTTTTTTAAGGCCCACACACCTTCTTTGTACCAAGGCCTAGATTTTCTCCCTGCAAAACTGTCCATCTATAGCGAGATGTTACAGAGAAATTGGGCTTCATTGAGAGTAAGAGGATAGCTGTGTGTGACAGGGTAGCATATGTCAGTGCCGCGGCGGTAATGAATGAATGTGAGCGCAGAGCCTCCTGGGATACACATGTCACAAGTTCCAGGCAGCTTGCTCTCTGAGAACAGACATGAGCAGGAGGGACAAATACAGCAGTATGTGTCACAGATCTGTGTAAGTGTAATTTTTTTTTTTTTAATTTTTTTTTTACATTAGGTCCACTTTAATGGGAAAAAAATCTGTTTCTGAAAGTTTTGAAGGTTTTGTGTATGTATATATGTATATGTGTGTGTATATATATATATATATATATATACATAATATGAACGTTTATACATTGGGGGTAATGATGGCAGCATGCACACAGATCTCAGATGCTGCTCCCATTGAAAAAATAGGAGTTGCGCGCACAGAGCAGAAACAGCTGCTTGTGACGTCATTGTACACACCCAATCAGCTGGTAGTATGCATTCCTAAAGTAGGATTATCTCAAAGGGCAGTGACTCAACAAACCCCAGCTAAAGCGGAGGACAGAACGGGGAAGGATAGGTGCCATACAATGCGCTGCAGTAGCTTGCAGCACATCTCTTAGGCAGCTGGCGCCACTGAATAGGTGCGGGTTCCAAGGGGGGAGGGATAGGGAAAGTGGAGATGGATGAGATAGTGTTGGTACAGTGCAGGGTGAATCGGTTGTATGAATGAAGGCAAAGAATTGAGGAAATATAAATAATGCACGAGGAACATCCAATGAATGGATATATAGAAAGTGTGTGAGTGTAACTTTGAGCTGAGAAGAATGCTAGTAACGGAGGAAACAGAATGTCAGGTGTTCAATATTTCGCACTGTAATGAATCAATGGTACCATAGTATAAAAGAGAAAGATGAATATATATATATATATATATATATATAGTTAGGTCCATAAATATTTGGACAGAGAATACTTTTTTCCAATTTTGGTTCTGTACATTACCATAATTAATTTTAAATGGAACAACTCAGACGCAGTTGAACTGCAGACTTTCATCTTTAATTCAGTGGGTTGAACAAAAAGATTGCAAAAAAATGAGGAACTAAAGCCTTTTTTAACACAATCGCTTCATTTCAGGGGCTCAAAAGTAATTGGACAAATTACAAAGCTGATAATAAAATGTTAATTTCTAATACTTGGTTGAAAATCCTTTGCTGGCAATGACAGCCTTTAGTCTTGAACTCATGGACATCACCAGATACTGGGTTTCCTCCTGTTTATTGCTCTGCTAGGCCTTTACTGCAGCGGCTTTCAGTTGCTGTTTGTTTGTGGGCCTTTTTGTCCGAAGTTTAGTCTTCAACAAGTGAAATGCATGCTCAATTGGGTTCAGATCAGGTGACTGACTTGGCCATTCAAGAATATTCCACTCCTTTGCTTTATTAAACTGGGTTGCTTCGGCTGTATGTTTTGGGTCATTGTCCATCGGTATAATGAAATGCCTCCCAATCAATTTGACTGCATTTAGCTGGATTTGAGTAGACAGTATGTCTCTGAAAACCTCAGAATTCATTCGGCTGCTTCTGTCCTGTGTCACATCATCGATAAAACACTAGTGTCCCAGTGCCACTGGCAGCCACGCACGCCCAAACACTCACACTGCCTCCGCCATGTTTTACAGATGATGTGGTATGCTTTGTATCATGAGCTGTTCCATGCCTTCTCCAAACTTTTTTTTCTTGCCATCATTCTGGCAAAGGTTGATCTTGGTTTCATCTGTACAAAGAATGTTTTTCCAGAACTGTGCTGGCTTTTTAAGATGTTTTGAGCAATGTCCAATCTAGCCTTTCTGTTCTTGAGGCTTTTGAGTGGCTTGCACCTTGCAGTGCACCCTCTGTATTTACTTTCATGCAGTCTTCTGCTTATGGATATTGGATATCGATACGCCTACTTCCTGGAGAGTGTTGTTCACTTGGTTGGCTGTTGTGAAGAGGTTTCTTTTCACCATGGAAATGATTCTGCGATCATCCACCACTGTTGTCTTCCATGGACGTCCAGGTCTTTTGGCGTTGATGAGTTTAGCAGTGCTTTGTTTCTTTCTCATTTTTCATGATGTTCCAAACTGTAGATTTTGCCACTTCTAATATTTTAGCAATTTTTTTGATGGGATTTTTCTGTTTTTGCAGCTTAACCATGGCTTGTTTCACCTGCATGGAGAGCTCCTTTGACTGCATGTTGTCTGTTCACAACAAAATCTTCCACATACAAGCACAATCAACTCCAGGCCCTTTATTTGCTTAATTGATGATATAAAGAAGGAACTGCCCACACCAGCCCATGAAATAGCTTTTGAGTCAATAGTCCAATTACTTTTGAGCCCCTGAAATGAAGTGATTGTGTAAAAAGAAAAGGCTTTAGTTCCTCACATTTTTGCAATCTTTTTGTTCAAACCACTGAATTAAAGCTGAAAGTCTGCAGTTCAACTGCATCTGAGTTGTTTCATTTAAAATTATTTGTGGTAATGTACGGAACCAAAATTAGAAAAATGTTGTCTCTGTTCAAATATTTATGGACCTAAGTGTAGATATACAGATCTGAGAATGGTATTTTTGTTGTACTAGTTTCCATGGTAAACTTTAGGTTAAAATCATTTGATTGAATAGTATTTAAGAATTCCTGGAGGGTCTCATGAGGACCTAACCAAAGGATCAAGACGTCGTCTATGTAACGACGCCATAGCAGGAGATGTTTTTGGAAGCGGGTTAAAGTGTCACATACGCTTTTCCCATTTGCCTAAATATATATTGGTGTAAAATGGGGCACACTTAGTGCCCATCACCATTCCCTGTACTTGTAGGTACATGTAGGTGCGTCATCAAATGTGAATATTTCTTTGTAAAATATATTTTATATTAATCAGAATAAATAGTAGTAGTATAAAAAGCAGTGTTTGTGTCATCTGCCCTAGTTCGTAGTCCATTGTTAGCTGGTGGAGTTTTATCATTAGGCTTTTTATATTCTGTTTTGTATGCTGCTGTAAGGTCTACTCCTGTTAATAGGCCTAATAGTAGAGTGTATGTGTATATATGTATATATGTGTGTGTGAGTGTATGTGTGTGTAATATATATATATATATATATATATATATATATATATATATATATATATATATATATAACACACACACACTTACTTTATAATTTGCCCTTCTTAAGCAGTATTAAATTTTCCACTTTTTTTCTTTTGCTTGGATTTAGCCGTGTCTCTAAAGTCAATAGCTGCATACCTAATGCTTGTACCATTTCTAAAGCCTTTAAAAAAGTAAATACCAGTGAAAATTACATTGTATTGTTTTTTGTTTTTTTTCCCACAGCCATTTTCTTTCAAGTGTGGTGTTACCAATAGTCATGGAACCTACAGTGCTTTTCATTCATCCAGACCTAGGAATTGGTGGTGCTGAGAGACTGGTTGTTGATGCAGCTCTGGCCCTCAAATCTCGTGGTTGTAAGGTGCAGGTGTGGACAGCTCATTATGATGTTAATCACTGCTTTTCAGAGACCCTGAACTCTGGAATTCCCATTAGATGTTGTGGAGACTGGCTTCCTCGAAGTATTTTTGGGAAATGTTTTGCACTATGTGCATACATTCGCATGATATTCCTAGCTTTCTATATAGTTTTTCTTAGTGGGGAGCAGTTTGATATAGTGTTCTGTGACCAGGTAAGTAAAAGTAAACATTCAGTTGTATGTATATGTTGTGCGTATGTATATATATATATATGTATATGTATATATATATGTATATGTGTGTGTGTATATA